>NC_051179.1:120676985-120965235 GCF_013339695.2 Rhipicephalus sanguineus | reverse complement strand
TGCTTGTCTTCTGCTGTTCCCATGCCCACGGTGCTCCGTTTTTGCTTGTGCAATCACTGAATTGTGTGGTAAGCTGTTTTTGCAATCAGGAGACATAGAGCTCAAACCTGCCCTTCTAATGGTGCTTCTGGCGTTGTTACACGTTCTAAAGACAATGCAAGCGATGATGCACTACAGAAGAAGCTTAATGACATGTTAACCCTGTTCAAAGCGTAAACTCGCGCACAGCTATAATGGAATCTGAGCAGTCACGTTTAGTTACGTCTATTGCTGTATTAAAGGAAGTTCAGGAAACCATGAAGAACAACATATCTGATATTGATGCAAGGCTCTCCGCAGATGAAACTAACCCGCTGCCACAGACTCTGCTCAGCAAGATCTGTTGCCTTGCGTAAACTCGCGGATAACCTAGCTCGTGAAAATGACAAATTGCGACTTGGTCAGTCTCAGCTGGAAGACAGGCAACGACGAGACAATTTATTGTTTTCGGTGTGCATGACAGTTTATTGGAAACATGGGAGGCAACAGAGGAGAAGCTGTTAAACATGATTTCTAGATGCTTTATCCCAGAACTTACGAAAGATGCGCTTGAGCAGGCTCATAGGATCGGTGCATTCTCAGAGGGAAAATGCCGTCCTGTTATCGTGAAATTTTGTTCATTTAAGACGAAGCAACTAATTCTATCTCATTAAGTGAAGCTCAAAGACAGGGGCATCTCCGTAAGGAAGATTTTTCTTTGGAAACGCGTCAAGCCAGGAAAAAGCTGCTACAATTTGTAAAGGCTCAGAGCTCGCATCACAAACTTAGGTACAACAAACTGTACATTAACGGTCAGTGTTATAGCTACAGCGCTGCTCATGACCGCGTTTTTATGGAAAATAATTTTCGGGGACAGGCACTACTTCATGATAACGACGGCCCTAATACCTGTGACTCTTCACCTACTGTGCACGCTGTTCGTTCCGCTTGTGCGCAAGTTCACAATCAGCAGTTAACCTGCGATGTCACTGTTCTACCACGCACTGCGTCATAGGGATGCGCGAGGGGCAGTGGTTCAGTGCCTGCTACAGCAAACACTGTTTCTTTTCTTTTCACCAATATAAGAAGTATATTACCAAAGCGAGATGAACTTGATTTTGCAATTGATTCCTGTGATGCCGATGTTGCTTTACTAACCGATACGTGGCTTTCTTCCAAGGTAATGAACATGGAACTGTTTAACTGCAAAAAGAGGTTTAACGTATTTCGCCAAAGATGTGGAGGAGGTGTTTTAATAGCTGTCGCGGAAGATTTTTTTGCATCGCCCATTCATTTCCCAAGTAACCTAAAACTAGTCTGGGTTGAACGTTTTGTACGTTTTAAGATGATTTTGGGCATATGTTACCATCCCCCATCTTCGTGTTCAACTTTCGCTGACGAATTGCACGACGCGCTTAACATGGTCACTGTACGCTTTCCCAGCATTCTTATCCTTTTAGCTGGGGACTTCAACTACCCCACTATTGTGTGGAATAGTCCGACGCCTCATCTTAGCCCTTTCTCGACTGAATGCAACAAGTTTTTAACGACCTGTTGGGATTTCAACCTGTCACAGCTTGTTTCTGAATCTACTCGAACTACTTCAACTACATCAAGTATTTTAGATCTCGTTCTAACTAACGTACCGCATCGTATTTCTTCAGTCACGCATCTACCTCGCCTCAGTGATCATTCCTTGCTCCATTTTGATGTTGAAATTCTAGTGTCTAAACACATTAATCAGATAAAACACACTAGGAACTATAAACGGGCAGACTTCAATGCGATTAACCGTGAACTAGGTCTTTTTCTGGATGAATACTTGCCGGAGTTTTCACTGCGTTCTGTCGACGCTAATTGGGAATTGTTTAAGGATACAATTGAACGCCTTACTAACGTTTTTGTGCCGCTTAAGTCTTTGAGGTGTGACAGAGAATCGCCTTCGATTAATAAATTTTTGAAAAGACTGTCAAACAAGAAGAAACGTTTGTTTCGCTCGGCAAAGGTGTTAAATTCTGAGGTGCGCTGGGAATCCCACTTTGTCGTGGCCGCTGAGTACAAAGCTGTGTTAAAAAACGCCAAGGACAGATTCTTCAACCAAACTTTGCCTGCTATATGCTGATTAACAATCCTAGACACTTCCGGAATGTCATAAATAAGAAGGACACCAC
Source organism: Rhipicephalus sanguineus (assembly GCF_013339695.2). Classification (NCBI taxonomy): domain Eukaryota; kingdom Metazoa; phylum Arthropoda; class Arachnida; order Ixodida; family Ixodidae; genus Rhipicephalus; species Rhipicephalus sanguineus. The sequence continues at coordinate 120,963,046 of NC_051179.1, read as the reverse complement.
CTCATTACTACTTACATCCCCTGATGGAGTTTCATTTCCATCAAACGAATGTGCTTCTGTCTCAACAATGTCTTTGCGGAGGCTTTTTCTAACGATGTTTCTTGTATTAACAGCGACTACCCTGTTTTTGACGCTCCTCGCATGGACCCAATGGTTTTGACGCACCGGGCATTCAGAGCATTATAGAAAATCTTAAACTTTTCTCTTCTTGTGGCGTTGACAACATTAACTATAAATTTTTGATTAATACCAAGTCGTACTGTTCCATAATCCTTACTAAATTGTTTGAACAATCGCTTGAAAGAGGTTGTATTCCCAGTGATTGGAAAGTAGGGAGGGTCATTCCTCTGCACAAGTCTGGAAATAAACATTGGCCTAACAACTTTCGACCCATTTCACTCACCAGTATACCGTGTAAAATCATGGAGCACGTCATATACTCTCATCTTGTCTCTGTTTTAGAATCTAATAACTTCTTCAGCACAGCCCAGCACGGATTCCGTAAGTCATTTTCTTGCGAAACCCAGCTCCTATGTTTCACACATGGCCTTCACTGCATCCTCGATCACGGATCCCAGGCAGACTGCATATATTTAGATTTTTTTAAAAGCGTTCGACAAAGTCTCACATGGGCTGCTATTTCTTAAATTACGTAATCTTAACATTGACCCTAATGTACTTGCATGGTTGATCTGCTTTCTTTCAAACCGTTCTCAATTCGTAGCAGCCAATAACTTTGATTCACATCACTTACCTGTCCGTTCTGGCGTGCCTCAGATGTCCGCTCTCGGGCCCCTTCTCTTTCTCATCTATATAAATGATTTACCGACTAACATTTCATCTTCAATAAATCTTTTTGCTGATGATTGTGTTATTTACCGCGAAATTAACGACAATAACGACGTCTCTTGCATTCAATCCGACATTAACAAGGTTCTGGATTGGTGTAACACTTGGAGTATGAAACTAAACATTAATAAGTGCAAGCACATGCGCATTTCTCGTAATTCCAATGAACCTCCTGCTTACCACATTAACAATGTTACTCCTGAAACTACGTTCTCTTATAAGTACCTCGGTGTTCACATTTCTTCTAACCTGTCCTGGGAAAACTCACATCGATCATATCATAAAATAACGCCAATCGCATGCTTGGGTATCTTCGCAGGAACTTTTCTCATTCATCCAGTTCAATAAAATTACTGCTTTATAAAACACTGGTTCGCTCGAAATTAGAGTACTCTGCATCAGTCTGGAGCCCTGGCATTGATTCACTCATTTCAGACTTGGAAGCTGTGCAAAACCGTGCCTGTCGTTTCATACTCTCTAACTATCACCGAACAAGTAGCGTAACCGCCATGAAATTAAGTTTGTCCCTCCCTCCTCTCTTCTATCGCAGGTCTGTAGCTTCATTATGTCTTTTTCATAAATTTACTACAACAATATCTGAAAAACAAATTACTCAAAAGGCCCTCGTACATATCAGCTCGCATTGATCACCCCAATAAAGTTGGGATTCCATCTTGTCACACTAAATGTTTTCATGACTCATTCGTACCCAGAGAAACTTGTGTCAGTTGGAATGCCCTTCCCTAGGACATTGCTGGCATAGCAGATATTATTATGTTTCGTAAAACAATTGCTATCTTGTGAATATATTATGCTTGTTACTCTTTGTATAATTTCTATTTCTGTCATTATCAAAATTGTTCTCTATTTATTCCCGCTGCCATTTTCCCTTGTCTTGTGAGTTTTCGCCAGCCACTTTGTATTTTAACTTTTTTGTTCTTTTGATTTGCTGTTTATTGTATTCTTTATGTGTCCCACTCCCCTCTGTAATGCATTCGGGCCCTGAGGGTACAATAAATAATAAATAAATAAATAATAAATAAAAGTGTCCCCCCCTGAACGTGCAGGTACTTGATGTTTAAACGGCCCCGCCACGGTGGTCTAGTGGTTATGGCGCTCGACTGCGGACCCGAAGGTCGCGGGATCGAATCCCGGCCGCGGCGGCTGCATTTTCGATGGAGGCGAAAATGTCTGAGGCCCGTGTACTTAGCTTTAGGTGCACGTTAAAGAACCCCAGGTGGTCGAAATTTCCGGAGCCCTCCACTACGGCGTCTCTCATAATCATATCGTGGTTTTGGGACGTTAAACCCCAGATATTATTATTATTATTGATGTTTAAACAGTAGTGTACCGCAAACAAATACTCGATGGCCATCTTCAATGTGATATTCGGGATCAGCTCCTTATCCACGAACAAGTGACAGGTGCATTCGAATATGGATTGACCTAGAAAATAGCAAATATGCAGTGAAAAAACAAATACTGCTATGTTTACACAAGCTGGGCAGTGTTACACATGTATTCTCTAGAAGCTAACAAGAATTAACTTTAGAACAGTCTTACAGGGAGATGAGCCAAACACTTGTACCTTGAAGTGTGTTGAAAAATAATACAAAATGAATAAGAATGTTGATTTATGAGGGCTCCGAAAATATAAATAAGGGTCCTTAAATGCTTTTCTCGTCACGAAACTCTTCTGTCACACTATGGAAGAGCTTCGTACACTATTTCAAAGTTGCCCCATCGTGGGCCATGCACTGCGAAGCTGAGGGCATCATTCGTGTACGTAAACGTTTGCACAGTGCAGCGTGAGCTATAGTCATGGTACATCTTCTACACATGCAGCACTATTCTTCGAGTCATACGAAGAATTGGCGGCTTGAGGGAGACGAAGATGCCACGCACATGTTTGGTGCTGACGGGCCATTCCGTTTACAAGGAAACAGCCAAAAGTTGTTTGATTGATCGAGTTTCAAGGAGCAGCATGAGAAATCAAGGTGGGTCATACCAATGCTAAAGGAGGTTCCAACTTAGAGGTGAAGTATACATGTCTGTGCATGAAACATTTTGATGCCTCGAACATCAACACTGCCTATGACTGCAATATTAACAGCGACGCTGGCTGTGTCTCCGGTGTGTGAGGATAGAATGCGTGGTGTAACCCTTGTAACGTGTTCTGATGACTCCTTCTTAAGAATTAAGAATATTATAAACTCTAGTGCATTTAGTGCCAAAATACCTAATCTCATTGTTTCAGCATCGGGACACGAGCAGCATGAATAGGTGCTGCATATAATTTGTGGGGTATTACATGTCAAAACGGCAACATAACGATGAGGCATACTATAGCGGTGGCTCTGTCAAATTTTGAGCACCTGGGGTTCTTAACGTGCACTAACATTGCGCAGTACACAGACCTCGCGGCCGCGGCGGTCGCACTTCTCCTTAGTTGAAATGTGACCGCTGCAGCCAGGATCAAACCCGCATTTTTCAAGCCAGCAGCTGGGCACTGTAACTTGCTGTAACCACTAAGCCACATACAGGAAAGTGGCGCACATGGGACAAATCGAAGATGAGGGAACAAGTACAAGTGCGCTTGTCTTGTTCTCTCGCCTTCGATTTTGTCCCGTGTTGCGCCACTTTCCTGTATTATAACTATGCACCAACTAGCCCAGCAAAAGGTTTTATTAAACCACTAAGCCAATTGCACAGTGACATACTAAATGCTCAGACAATTGCCTAATCAGAATGCAGTTTCAGCTGTGAAGGTCACGAAACTTTCCATTCACCTTCATGCTAGCTAATGGCCACAAGGAAGACATTTAGTTGTGAGGTCAGCCGTACATTTATATTATCTGAATCTTTTCAGAAGTGGCATTCGCTTTGCTGGAAAGCACGCGGACCAGCTCAGGCTCTGTTTGCATTTGACGAAGTTATGCTATGGAAGCAGCGCCTGCAGTAATGGTTTGTTTTATCTCCTGACAAGATATTGTGCACTGTTTAAGCGAAAAGTGAGCACCAGTGTGGGGTAACGATCTCGTGCTTTGTGCTTACAATAATTGGGGCCTACTTGCCAATTAATGTGGATGCAACAGCACACATGTATGACTAGGTCTTTCTATAAATGACACCATTGGGGCTTTGCTGTGAACACGCGGCGTTAATTTTAGGCAAATATTAAGAGTGGAACCTACTGAAGCCTTGAAAGATACAACGCTCGTCAGGCTGTGCCGGCCGCACATCATTCGGGGCAAGAAAAAGAACAGCCAGCGGCCTGCATGTCTCAAGCGGCTTTTTAAACAGCGAAGCTGGTAAGCTGCCGTATTACGTAAGCCGTATAAACGATTCATTCGCTCACCACTGATCCACTCATCATAAACAGGTCGTAAGTATCGCACTCATTGCTTGGCCTTCTCTTGCAAAAAATTTTTGCTAGTGTATATAAAGTTTGTAGACATCTATATATGTGCCAGAGAAACGGGGTAAATCCCACTACTCACCACTGGTTCACTAAATAGCTCCTCCCTGTCCTGGTTACGACAACAGGGACTTATACTCTGTGATGAGCAACTGTCGTTTTTTACTATAAGGCTGCCGAGCCAATGATTGATTTGCCAAAGCTACAGTCGCTTGGTAATGCAACACAAGCCGAGACTTCGAAGGAGGAGCAACGACAAGAAATTCTAGTGACTGAAGATGAAACCATGGTCGAAGTCTTTCACGGCAGGGACGAGCCTGAGAGGGTCCCAACAGCCGAGGTTAGAGCAGATTGTCTCTGATGATAACTACGATGAGTGCGATGACTAAGCTTGCTCAGTAAAGATAGACGTATCGGTAATAATTTGCGTGCCTTTTCTCATTCGTACTTGGGGTCAACCTCGGTCAAACCATTTAGCCAACTACTGCGCCTAAATATAACGTCGTAGTAATTGGCTATACCGTCGTAGTACTTGGCTATGTTGTCATAGCACTTGGTTGACACTTCGCTATGATTTGTAGCACCTAGCTAAAGCCTAGGCAACGATCTAGAAGCAACCCGCAATCGCCCAGCTAAGGCCTAGAAACAACATAGAAGTAACCAAAAAGTAATTTTAGGCATTTGCTATCGGCCACCTTGTTTTTCAGCTTCATTTATTCATGATTTCCATGATATAGTTTCCACCATTACAACAAAGTTCCATTCTGCGCCCAATTTCCTGCTTGGTGACTTCAATTTTCCCAACACAACATGGAATAATGGCCAACCTATCTTATCATGCTCTTCTGACTCACAAGAATTTTTGGGTTATTGTTCTACTTTATCCCTATGTCAACCGGTAATGCAAGCCACTAGAATTACACCAAACACTTCTAACACTCCTGATTTATTCTTAACCAATCGCCCTAGATATTCATCAGACACTCATCATTTACCAGGTATTAGCGATCATTTGGTAATTAGATTTTACCTTTATGTTTCGTTTCAAAAACTTCCAAAAAGCATGAAAATTATTAGAGACTTAAAAAGCCAACTTTGAAGCAATAAACAACGAATTGTGCAAGTTTCTGGATGAATTTCTTAAGGACGTTGATAACCGTAATGTGCAGTCAAACTGGAATATGTTCGCGCCTGAGGTAGAGCGTCTAACTAACAAACACATTCCAACCCGTGCCATAACCTGTAATCTACCTGCGTCTTGGTACAATAATACTTTAGAATGCATGTCTCACAAAAAAAACGTCTGTATTTTTCCGCAATGCAAACGTCCACTGACTCTCGTTGAAAAGTTTACACACTTGCATCTAACGCCTATGTAGCCGCTCTCAAACAAGCTAAAGAAACATTTTTTATCAACCACATTACCATTTGTGCTAACACCCAATGTCAGAGAATTCTGGTGAGTCATACATCCCCTTTTCGACAATTCCATCACCCTTAATGATAGCTCCGGTAACCCTGTTCTAGAAACCCATTGCGCAGCTCTGTTGAATGAAGTTTTCGTAAACAACCTCGCAAACTACCGATATTACTCTGCCTGTACTGAACAGCTATAACTTATATTTACCGATGCCTCTGATAACTATTGAGGTTACGGGTGTAATTCGCCTAATGGATTCATTGAGGATGCATTCGTCGCCTGGATTTGACAACATCAGTGCCAAATTTCTGAAAAACACCTCTTCGTATAGCTCTATTGTATTAACTAAAATTTTCCAGCAATCACTCAAAACATCATCTTTCCCACTCGCATGAAAAACAGGAAAAAGTTATTCCTTTACACAAAACTGGAAGCAAAACCTCACCTACAAATTATCGTCCCATATCACTAACTAGCACCTGCTGTAAATTATTAGAACGTATTATTTTTACTAACCTGGTGAATTTTCTTCAACCTAGCTCACTTCACACCTTCACAACACAGATTCCACAAAAACCTATCTTGTGAAGCTCAGTTATTGTCTTTCACACACAAACCACACAAGATACTTGGCCGTTCTTCCCTTGCTGATTGCATTTTTTTAGACATTTCAGAAGCATTTTATAAAGTAAGCCATAGACTTTTACTTCATAAGCTAAGCATACTAAGCCTTGACCGTAAACTTTTAAAATTTATTGAGTCGTTCCTTGTTAATCACTCCCAGTTCGTAACAGCTAATGATCATAACTCACCACTTAGTCTCGTACAGTCAGGAGTGCCACAAGGCTCGGTCCTGGAATCTCTTTTATTCCTTATTTATATTATTGAATTAACTTTAGCAGTAACTTCCAATATACACTTGTTTACCGATGACTGTGTAATTTTCAAAGAAATAACTACCCCCCAAGGTATAACGACCCTTCAGAACAATCTTAATACCATCTGCAACTGGTGACAATTGTGGCGAATGCAGCTTAACATTACCAAATGTAAATTTATGAGAATATATATGTCGAATAGCTATCTGTCTGTGTACCATCCGCATAACATTTCTTTACAAACTACCCGTTCATATAAAAAATTGCAGTGGCTTAGCTCGGCTATGCCAGGATAAACGTAGCGTTAGCCAAAGGTTCAGCTGATTATTCTTAGCTTTCCAGGTTGTCTAGGATTATTAGCCTTCTTCTGCTCATTCTTCGTACGCTGAACCGCTAATTGCCAGGCAACTACTTCGGGATCCGATGATATAAGCTTCTCGGCTATTCTGCGCCGTTCAGCAGCATTTGCGCTCTCCTTCTTCATGGCGTCACTCACCTGAAAACGCCAGTCAGAGGCGCTATCAATCGGTTCTAGCGCAGTGTCAGACGGCGAGTACACAGCGAAGGTGAACTGCTGCGCGCGCGCTGGCGCCAGTGTGTCTTCCATGGCTACGACGTCACTCCTCTCGAAGGCGCAGGCAAGCAGCGGCGAGCCGCGCGCGGCGGTGGCGGAGAGCGCGCGAGTTCGCGGTGGCGGAGAGTGGTGAGCCAGCTGTGTGACATCACTGATCCTCGCGCATGCGCAGCGCGGCTCATGAGGATCCACGCGAAATCGGCTCCGGCTAGGCAAGTGTAGCTAACGCTACAATACTTAGGTGTACGTATAACATCTAACCTAACAAGGAAACAAACGTAATGAGTACATAACTAATCAAGCCAACCGTTTCCTTGGTTATTTGCGCCATGGTTATTTGCTTCTAGTGGCAGGCGCTGATTCCATATGAAACTGATGTGGAAGTGTCGTGCCCAGATGAAAGACTGTACTATTAAAGTCTTCCACAAGTTCCCACTAAATGTGCCCTCCCTCATCAACACTAGTGTTCAGCTATCAGTAATAATTTCGCAATCAATTGAGGAATCGGCACTCAAACTGGTGTTCAGCCACCAGCCATGAAAGCTAATTTTCATAAAGTTAGTGCTCGTTCTGGTTGCGCGGCACACAGTACAAGTTGCACATGGAAGTACACAAGCGTCATCGAAATGTGCGCCTAAAGAGTGCTCTGTCAGTGACCCTGTCATGAGACTACTGTATTGTCACTCATGGTGTCTCTGGGGGATTATCTTCGAACTGGAGTTCTGTGTGTGCCCACACGATGCGCTATTGACTACATACATGCTTTTTAACTGCAGCTCGAGTCTGAACATGACTTTGTCCAAAATCCCTTGAACGAACTGTACCTGCATTGACTTCGTTTTTTTTTAATAATGCCCACCCTTTACATACACTTTTGTCATTAGGTTTATTTCTAAATTGACATCTAGCTGTCCTGCTTGATGATAATCAGCTTCCAAACGTCATCCACTTTCAGATTAGGCTATCAAGCAGTGCTCGCTGTGGCAACACTAGTATGTGGCGACATGCGCCATGTAGTCTTTCAGAGAATCCCATATGTACTTTGAAAATATTTGCTTTGATATATGTTGAAAACGTGGAAATATTAGTGCAACTCATATTTTGAAACATTTATTACTTTAAAAGGCGTATCGAGCGCAACTATAGGTGGACAAACTGGAAGGGTGGTCAAGGAAATCGCCTGTCATCTCAATAGATTGCCTGAACAAGAAATAATGTAGCAGCACTTAAATTGATCACAAAATACATTTCAATTATTGATACATTAGTATACATGCGAGATATACGTTAGTTCCGTTGAAGCACATTTGCTGTTAGGTCCGTTAGTGTCAGGACAAAGAAACCTGGCTAGTGAAATGAAAATTCAGGCTAATCATAATTTTTATTATATAGGAACATTTTTATGATTTATGTATCGGTATTTATTTTTTACAGCCGAAGAATTCGTGCGAGAGGAGCTGCTTGGCTATTAGGTCGCTATTTTTCTCTGGATCTGTGCGTGCATGCTCGAAATGCAAAATAATCTAGAAGCACAGAAAGCATATTATTAAAATTACCCAGGAAGGTTTAAAACAAGACAGCATGATGATTATGACTGAACTGCAGTTCGAAAATTTTCGCAAGCTTCGTTCTTAAAGTTCAGCTTCGTGAAACCAATAACGCACAATATTTAGCCGAGAGCTCCACTGCCATGACAACGGAAATATTTTCTGGTATCATTGTGTTTTGAGTGTATGGCGTCAATAGCAGCATAATGAAAATGTGTGGCAGAGGCAGTGGAATAGTATGCGGTTGTATCACATACAGTGGTAAAATACTCCGATGTTTGTTCAAGATGCACAGCGCAGAGCTGGAGGAGCAAGCATCTATGAGAATGTCAAAAAGTGATTGAGGACGATTATTGCATGTACTGAGTACGGAACAGTCTAGTTCAATGTTATGCAGTTCCTGTGGTATGACACACGGTGGAAAACTGCACAACTAGATGTTTGCACCTACGAAGCTGCACATACGTGGCTGGTCGAGCATGATAAAAGGGCTAGGTTGATGGCGCTGCTGCTGATCAATGCAGCCACGGTTATCCAGAGGGAGGTGCAAGGGGGAGCAGCCGCACCCCATAAAAATTCCGAATAATTTTTTGTATGAAGGAGCAATAAACGACAGACATGCACACTCAGGTCCCTCAAATTTGTGTTTAATTGCCTAAGTATTGCCAGCCAACTTTATACGTTACACACTATTGACTAATTTCTTGCGAATAAACAAACACTCGCCAAAGTTTCAACGAAAAAATGACCGCGTATCTGCGTGCTTCGCTGCAAATGTCGTGTAAAGACGATAGAAGAGGCGCTGTGTGAGATATAGACGCCATCTGGCAATACGTCGGGAAACATGAGTGCTGTGTTGCGTGCTGGTAGTCCCGGCGCAGCAGCAGGCGAAGACCTTTGCAGAGAAACGACCGCACTCAACGAGTACTCCCCACACACTCTTTTATTTACACGTCGCCTGGGTAAAACAGGAACGCCAGAGCGGCGCCCACAACCGGCAGCCTGAAGGCCGCCCACAACGCTGCTTTTTCATTTTTTAAATATTTTTTTTCACCTTCTTGGCCTTCTCAAAACTAACGTTTTTCAACACGAACCCATGGCATTCGTACAGTGCAATACAGAACCGAAACCGAAACACAACAATGAGCTCGTGCGAAGGGCACGGAGGAAGGCAAATTTCAGCGCAGTCGCATTTTCAGCTTTGCTGAAACAGCGCTCACTAGACGACGAGGAAGTAAAAGAAGGCACAGGACTGGCAGCGCCTGTCCTGTGCCTTCTTTTACTTCGTCGTCGTCTAGTGAGCGCTGTTTCAACAAAGATGAACGGATACCAACTCGCTCAAGCTTTCATTCTTATGCATTTTCAGCGCAGCTTAAGAAACTAGGGTCCTTAAAATTACGTATGTATGCATTTTCTATTAAAGGAACACGCCGCCTAATACTTACCTAGTGATGTTGCACCTCAGATATGCATATTTACTTTTTGATCGACAACGTTCACAAGTATGAACAGCCGTACCAGTTCAAGACGGCTGGCCCTTGGCAAGTGGTTCAACTTTGGCCGAGTGGCTGAATCGAGGGACGTGCCGACAAACAGAAAGATAGACAGAAACAGACAGACCAAAATTTCTGCGTTTAGTTCCCCAAGAAAGACTATCGTCTTTTAAAAAAAGAATTTATGCCGTTTCGACACCACTACGGGTCTCTTTTTCGCATACGCCAAAGTTGCGACGAAAAAAATGCCCCACCTCCCCGAAGGGAATCGTGAGGAAATGCGAATGTGTTTCTTGCGCTGAGAGTACACGGCGTAGTAATTTTAATGGCGTAAAGCTGGACAAATCGACGCACTTAAGTGTCTCCCTTTTGGGCGCCTCTTTCAATGAACGCTTCCTACGTGCGTTCGTAATCACCTCAGGGATGTTGCCACCGCCTTCAGTGCAGCACAAACGCGTTTAGAACGCGCTGTTTTCAGGCTGTGCCACGGCAGCACAAACGCTACAAATGCGTTTGAAGCGCACTGCATTGAGGCGGTGGCGCAGGGAGAGAAGAGAGAGCGAACGGCGAGAGAAGGAGTGGCGAAGCACTGCACCTACCCTCTCCACACACGCGGAAGCTCCGCCGAGCCAATGCCACCTAGTAAAAAAAATTGCGCTGGCCGAGCCAATGCCACCTATTCTAGAGGGCGCTGGCCGAGCACCCGCGATGCGAGCGCCCTCACACGCCAGAACGCGCTCCTCCTCTCCACTCACTCTCCGCTACTCCCGCCCCACCACCTGCTCCAGTTGCTGGGGGCGAGGATAAGCGCGCGCGCCCGCAGCTGTTGCTATGGGAGAGGGAGTGAGAGCGGAGAGGCGTGCGGAGAACGCCGGATGCCTACATAGCCCAACTAAGAAATGCATTCGCATTTAAAAAAGATTTCATGACGTTTCGAGACCACTACGAGTCTCTTGTTCACATACATGTATATGACGTTTCGAGACCCGAGTGTTTGTTTATTCATAAGAAATGTATGCCTCTCGCCAGGCGGTGTTCCGTCAAACGCTGGATTATTGACTAATCTTGCCGGTCATGAAAAGGAAGTGAAAAAAACTCTGCATATGCACCCCCTGCAAAATGTTTGCAGAAGCCCTTGAATTTAGTGCAGCCATTCGCAGTAAAATGGGTCCTTTAAAGCACATCTCCCTCAGCATTTGACATGAATGAGGGCCTAGTGCAATGCTACGCAACTTTAATGAAACATGTGCAACTACGTAGATACATGCATTACTTTTTCCGTGATGAAACGACACCAAGAATGTCACTGTCTGGGGCACTTGTTGGCACTAGCGTCGTTCAGGGGTACAATAGTTTACTCCCATGTAGCACTCCAAGTTTCAATTCTGTTACGAGCTAGATATGTTTTATAATTATTAAGGTGGTAGGCCACTCGAAGAAAATTTGTAAAGGCAGCCAGCGTTGAAATAATTTTTTCTTCAAAACAAGCATGTCTTATTTAAGTTACCCAGCCATTTAGGTGCAAAATATTGATTATTTATGTAATGGGAGCTAATTTTTGTCAGAAATTGCATTAAAAGTGGTAGTCACGCCAGCAGTGATAAGTGACTAAGGGGTGGCTTAATTCAGGAAATCTTTGGCATTTGTGTAACTAAAGGTTGGAGCTATGCGATGAACTAGGATAAATGTTATGCAGTAAGTATATCACGGAGTAATGTTAAAAAACCCAAACGACGGGAACAAAGAGCCAATTTTGACTGAACCTGTTTGCAAAATCAGCTGTGAATTCAAAAATATTCCACCGATTTTTTTTTATTCTAGTTCATTGCACAGATATAGATGTTATAAATTATTATACAAAATTTTAGTTCAAAGTACACACTGAGAAAAAAGTTATGACAGTTTGCGTCACATGATTTGGAGCAAATTCTTATTTTGAGAAAAACGTAAACAAAGATTTCAGAGCTTGCAAAAGGTGTCAGAAACTTAACATAAGGGCGTAAAATGCACCAGATTCATAGGTGGGCCCTTCTTCAGAAGCGTTCTAGTCTCTTTTTGTTCGGGTGGCTGCTCGTCTTTTCTTCCTGGCCTGTTTGGTCCCATCCGCTGACTTGTTTTTAGCATTCTGCATGCGCTGGTGATCCCTGGCGATGCAAGCTTTCGTCGTGTAGTACCCTGGTTCTATGCCAGCTTACCTCAGGATATCTAGGGTACTTACACTGCATCATGCAAGGCAAACATTATTGTAGGCAAGCTTACGTAGACATCTTTAGGAGCCCGCTGCCATATTAGACCATTGAAGCACTCATTTGCATTTTGTGTCTTTCCATCCAGGCACTTCATTAGAAGTTCATCAGAGCACAAATCATTCTACACAGTTTTAACTCTGTTGAGCACATCATTTGGAAGTCCTCCTCTGTGCACATATTTCCCATGGCCGAGTGCTTCGACCCTTCTGTGCCCGCACCAGCTGTTCAGTCCAAGTGGGCACAGGCCATGTCTCGGGTACTTGTAGGTAGAGCTGCAATGAAAAAGACTGGCAAGGGTAACCTGTTTCATTGCAGAAAGGTTCCCCACATTAGCCCTTATAGCGATGCCGTAGGAGTTTTGCAGGCGGTCAATGAGGCCATCAGTGAGCTTTCCCTTACCACCGAGTCCGCGCACTGTCTTCTTCAGTTTTCTGAGGCGGCAGCCAACAAGCTTCTGGACATGCCCAATGCATTCGAGTTTCTAGACACTGTCCATTCCATACATGTCTTTCACAGCGGCATAGCTCTTAGAATCACCATCATCGTAGTATTGCAGGCACTTCAATCCTCTTCTTGGTTGCGACCTCTCAAATATTCGGTATAGACCAACCGTCTCCATACTTCCAGCACTTCCTTCATGGTTTGCTTGACAGGAAGTGTGGTTTGCCTTCTATTCCTGATACGAAGCACTTTCTGGCCTCAGCTTGCTTTTGGTTTTGCAAGACTTACACGTGCTAGAAAGGGCCTCAACATCTATCACTTTTCCCATGTCAACAGATATCACAGACACACATCCGTTCAAAGATGAATGGCCACGCTTCTGCCATGTGCTATCACCTGAAATACCACATTCTGCACTCCCCACAACACGACGAACTTCCACAGCAGCATAAGCCATCGACTTCGACGCCACTTCTCCTGCCGCTGTAGAAAGCCGAGACGATAAGTTGTCGTAGGCGGAGTGACGCGGAGGAACAGGCATGTTCATGACTTTGGAAAACGTTTTCGCACCTGCGTGCCCTTTTACTAAGTGGCGCATCGCGTAAACTAGACGAACATTATTCTCATTAGCACGCCCCACCTTTTTCGACGTATCGAATGGAAGCTCGAACCCACAGTCAGTACACACGACCGCACAAGTTGAGCATATCCCTTGGTGAGACCGTTCCTCGAGCTTCTGTGTTGTGTTCAGGCACTCACAACATGCCAGCGAGGAAAACACTGAAGAAAGGATGCCAATGTCCACCATCGTGTTCCCTTGGAGCGTAGAATTCTGTAGCGGAGCCTCGTACGCCTGGGTTATGTCCCCAAGCTTCATCGTGGTCGCCGAAACACCCGCGCCTGTGTCAGAAAGCAGCTTCGTGGTCATGTAGCGATTTCCAGAAAACTTGCGCTTCCTCTTCCTGTGTGATCTGCACTTAGCCGTGCTGGTAGGAATATGGTCCAGGTTGCCTAAGCATACAGTCCTAGCAGCGTTGACACGTGGAACAAATGCAGAACGAAGGCTGACGTAGCCTGACCAAGGTAAACAGCAAAAATTCCACGAGCGTCGTGCGTCCCCCTTGTGGCCGTTTTTAGAGATTTAAAAACAATTAGAAACACGTTATATTTAATGACATCCTATTATGTAACAGTCAAAATAAAATTCATAAAGTATTGGAAATATCATTAATATAGACGAAACAACACTTACTTTCTAAACCAACACAATCTGGTTTCGGTTTCGCTGTACGAGCATGGGGCATGGAAAACTTGCTGTAACTCGAAAACTAATGATGATAGGAGAATCATTTTTGTTGCAACATATTTTTGAATGTTTGGGCGTGCACAGAAAACAAAAGGTTCCTGCTTGGCCAAACACTTTGAACAAGTGCTTATTTGCCTGCATCCCCAGCTAATAAACGTCTTAGCAATGTTTCACCTATGCAGTAAAATCGGAGAATGACCACTCACCAATCAGTGACTGCCAACATTGCACCCCAGTAACTGACCAAACTGTGCACAAATGCGACTCCCATGCAACTCATGTATGTTAACCGTGCCTCTCACCTCATGCACTTGTACCATTTGATTGAGGTTATCTTTGAAATAAGCGGCTATTAGGGGTATTAGTCCTACTGTTCCAGCATCACTCTTTCCGAGGCTCATTTCTGCTTGACTTATCTTCAATGTCTACTCTAGAATAGCGTCATTTCCAGTGTTTGACCGAAAGAATGACGTCAGCAGTAGCACGACATCATTTGGCACGTTACGTAATTTTCCATCATGTCGCACCCCTGTAAGTCTAAAAAAATTCAACACATCATAAAACGCAATCCATATAACCACAGGGGATTCTTACAAATAGGGTAACCGAGAGCTGGTCGCATTAGTATATCACTAGAATACATGTACAAACATCAGCCTGTTGTATTTTCATCTTAGCACATGCCAACCATCTGCATAAACATGGTTTTTCTAGATCGTGTTAAGCAAATTGAATGCTTGAAAGTTTATTAACATGTCAATACCTGAGCATGTTACAACTGTCTTTTCTTTTCTCTCATCTCCACTTTTACAAGTAGTCAGCTTCCTATATGAAAACGATTTCCATTCGAGCATCACTGAACAACTCATGCGCTACAGAGCAGGTTTACAAATAACTTTTGGGTTTGGTCAACTTATATTCTGGTATTATTTAGTCCCAAAATGCTCACTCTATGCCTTTAAGCTTCCAAATTCATCTTACATCAAGCATGCTTTAGTTAAGTTACATAGCCATATTGATATGTACATCACTTTGAATGCACCACATCAGGACGCTAATTTTTGCCCTTTGTTTTACGTGTATTTCATCGTAAAGTCTTGTCTGCACAAAATGTTGCTTATATACTCTCTGGAACATCTGAAATTCTGCAGTTTACCATAAAATACCGAGAAAGCGCCCCCTTCTCCTTTTTGGCAGACTTGAAATATGCGCCAATGACGGAGCCAGCGCACCCCCCATCCCCCTCTAGCCTTTTTTTTAACCTGTTACAGAATCCTGCAGCAGCTTTTCCCAGGAACCCAAGCTCTGAGTCTTCAGATATGTGGACGATTTCTTAGTGGTCGTATAGTGTGGTGCCTTGGGGTTGCATTCCGAGTTGTCAGTATTGTCACAACATTTAAAGAACGGATTTTCCTCCTTGTCGTAACATGAAATTCCACACGAGGACTCCCTCCGGTTCAGTGAAACAGTAAACGCGTGCGTATTTAATAAAGCATGTCATTAGAAGCACAGGTGTGCAGTCTCCTTAGCGGCTCTTTCCCTGCCACATTGTATTTTGGTCCGCAACCGAGCAAGGGCCACCCTCTAAATCTTATCTGATTATGTTTCACCGTATGGGAGGGGGGGGGGGGCACTTGCTCATGATTTTACGGTATATGTACTCCAGCCTCTGTAGTATAGTTCCTGCTGAAGTGTAAATAAATATACTTTCGCACTCTTTCCTTTCCTCCTTTGAAATAATGTTTGCGATATGCAAAAATGAGCTGCTCCTTTATGTAGCCGTTTTGTACTTGTAGGTCCTTGAGCTGTAGCTATCTACTGTACACTTTAGGACCAGGCAAAGGGGGTGGTCGAGGCATTCGAAGAGTATATGAGTGTACTTTGCTTGACTGGCAATGCAACGACAACAGATTTCTCCACAGGGTTTCCAACTCCCTTGAATGGGGTCGATTGACAAGATGTAAAGTGAGTCGAGACAACTTGTAGGGTTGGGAGATCTTTTAACAGCCGAGCTGTTCAAGCTTGGCAAAACTCTGGGTGGCGTTCGCACGTTCCGTACCTAGTAGCTACAACATGGCTGCGCAGTTACCGAGCAACGCTTTGCACACCTGCGCCTGGCCTCGCACGCTTCTTCACAGCTGCGGAGGCGTCTTGTGGAGGCGTAGCCTTAGACACTTTTAGTTGGGCGTGCGCAGAAATGGCGTACGCAATGAACGATACGTTGCGCAAGCTGCAAGCGAAGCCCGCAACAACACGTTTTGCTTACCGTACCGCGATGCGTTTCGTTTAACTAGACATGTCATAAAACAGCGTCTGAATGCTTCTTAGCGCCTTCGTGCAGTAGCGGCCGCGATAACGGCCGCTAGCATCCAAGTGAATCCGAACCGTTGGCTCCACGTTTTTACGTTGTTCTGTGCGGGTACGCGCGGTCACCGTTTGCGTGTGCGTACGCTTTTAAAACCGTGTGTTTGGTCGCGCTGTGTGCTTTTAGACTGACTGTGCTGTACCTTTTTACAGTGATCTTTTACTGTAGCCTGGCCGTGCTGAGCTCCGCAGTGTGTTTGTGCGCTCAGTGTGTGGTGCGGTGTTCTCCATATTTGCCGTGTGTGTAGCGCATTAGTTCAACTCGGCGTGCGCGCTTAAGGATGCCTCCGACAGGCGTTTTATCAAATGCGCGCTTGTTGCCGGTCCTGACTTGGGCGGAAATTGACGACCTGATGTTGTTCCATAAAGAGCAGCGGCTGCTAAGACATGAGTTTACGTCGGATGAGCTTGAAGATGAAATGATTCGAGACAGGGAGGCGGAATTGGTCAGGTAAGGCTCCCGACATGGACTCCTTGACAATGGCGGCATGGACTCTTCAGCGTTCGAACGCATGTTCCGGTTGCACAAACATGACTTTGACGATCTCTATAGTGCCCAGCTGGTGCCGCGGGAGATGACTACTGCAGAAAACGTGAGGTTGTCTGGCCGAGAGGCTGTGTGCTTGTTGAGAAGCCTTGCATATCCCAACAGGTGGTGTGTCTTAGAGGGCTTCTGGGCGTCACTTATCTGTCATGTCAAGTGCTACGTCACGACTCGTGGGTCATATCCTGAGCACATTCGGGCACCTGCTCACATACGTCAACAACCAAGAGTGGATGTGAGCAGCTTCACGCAAGGAATTCACCGGCGTGAGTCAGCGCTAACATACTAGGCGCCTATCTGACCAAACTATATTTCGTTCTTGCGTGTATTAAGCAAGACCGCTACTACTTTTTTTTTCGAAGGGAGGCGTTACGTAATGCCGTGTACCTTGAGGGGGCAGGGAGGGTCACAGAACACATGCGTGGATCGAACTCCCTTTATTTTAGCGGGTATGGGAAGGCAAAACAGGAATTCCGGTGGAACCATGCTGTCCACTCCACACCATTCAATGCAGCCCATGCTCTTGAACGCCAAGTAACATGGATATTGGTAGAGAGGCGTTCCAACTGTCATTGCTCCACTTGGCCTTCTAGTTGTTATGTTTAGGCTACAATGTCAGTGCAGGATAAAAAACATCACGCAACCGTATTTAAGGTGCACTTCGGCGTAGCGCATGGGCTGCTCTGGGTGTCCCCATTTTATCACCTTTATAATTTAACACAGAACGGCATGCACAGTTAAGCTGGTCTTGTAAATTTGTTGTGCTGTAGTGGTGGTGCTGTGGTACTTAATGCACCCCCCCTTCCACACGCACTGCTTTGCATGCCGTAGATATTTAATGTCGCGGTATTTACGTGACAATGATTTCAGAATACATACCTTGTGATGCTTTGCTGCAGGCTGTTGAAGACAAGGGTTGTACCCTGCCATTTTGCTGGGCCTTCATTTATCAGACTGCCCGTCCAATTTGCCGGCAAAAATAAATCAGAAGCTGTCCTTTTTGAGACACACCAAGATGCACATGGTGAAGTACCAATCCCTGATGTGGCCCAATGGCATTGTGTGCCAGCTTGAGGGACACTACCCATGGAGCTGGCATGATGCAAGTGAGTTTTGCCGTTCACCCGCAACAAACACTTCGCTGCCTAAGCAACGATAATTGTACGATAAGAGGAAACACAGGGGTATTCTACAACCTTTTTTTCATGATGCCAACCGGTGCTGATGGCAGGCTCGTTTATTTAGAAGAAATTTCCATGTATGTGCATTATGGTCTGGTATGCAGTGTCACACAGTTATTGCTGTGACACAGTGGCAATGACTGCGGTCATATATGCGACTACATAGCAGCCCAGTTACACGCGCTCCTATACACTATTCGCGATTTCAGCCGCTATAGGGGGCGCCACAAGAAATTCAATATGGCTGTCGATCCGGTGATCACCTGCACGCACGGAGTCATCGCCGCATACGTTGTCGCTGGTTGCTGCGGTTTGTCGGCTAGGATAATTTTCCATGGCACTGAACCTCCGACGCAGGAAGTAGCTCACGGTTGAGCGCATAAACTGGGAGACACACGGCACGATTTTGCATCCGATTTGACGTCCTACGCGCTGGTGTAGCAGCTGAAACGGTGATGTTTCGTCGTACTGGGTCGTCGGATCAGGCATCCGGCGTGCGTCAAATTCGGCAGATTTTTGTCATCCGGCGATCGCACGGCCGTATTGTCATAGTGGTAAGGCAGCACTGGAGACAGGCAACGTCATGCCGCTGGTCGATTCCTTACCGCTCCGATTATGATTTCCGAGGATGCGGATGTATTTGCCGGTATTGTCGCTATCGGTGGCAGAAAAAGATGCGCTGTAATTATTTTATTACGCAAAATAATTCCTAATTCAGTAATACGGTGCTTCCAGTGCGGCACTTATCCAAAGCAGCGCTGGCCTCGAAGCCAATCGCGAGATCGGGAACAATGATGCGAAGGCATTACCTGCAATGCTATCGCAGATAAACAGCGACACTACAGGCCGTCTCACCCAACCGGCTTGCTTCGCCTGCACCTTTGCTCTGCATATTGAGGGTGTCGACAAAACTGTTTGCATGTGTCGACGCCTGGCATAAGAGTACAATCTCAATCGAGTTGCCAAAATTTGGGCACTCTACGACGTGCTCGCGCTCGATCGCGGACGGCAGTGGCGCTCGCCAGTGTCACTTGCGGCAGGCTGTTGTGATGTGCTTTTCGGTCGCGGATGCATAGTTTTATTGACCGCCGTCTTTGAAATCAAGCAAAAAAACAAAAACAAGAGCACTCGCCTGTTGCCTCCTATTAGCATTACCCACCGTGGTAGCACAGCAACGTAAGTTGCATGTTGACGCAGGTTCGATTCCCGGTCAGGGCGGCCGAATTTAGGTAGGGACAAAACGGAATAGAATACCTGTGTGCTTTAGATTTAGGAGCACATTATAGGACCCCAAGTGGTCAAAAGTAATCCGGAACTCCTCCCTACCGAATGTCTCAAAATGATATCGTGGTTTTGGCACGTAAAATTCGAGCAATTCAGGTACGTCTGTAGTCAGCCGATTTGAAATGCGCAATGCAAACCTCATTTTCTGCGTGAGAAGCTTCTAAATGCGCACATGCATAGCCCATTATGGCCTTTTCTGTCGCTTGTCCAAAGGAAAACTGAGCATGTTTACGACGCCTTTCACTGTATACGGTTTGAGCATTTTGGCACGCCGCACACGCGACTGCTCTTGCGCAATTTACTCATTATTGAAGCGCAAAGGTTCCACGATGTTGCACCAATACAATCCATGCTAATTCACTGGCCACACGCACAAGAAGTCGCAACACACAACGACGACAAAGCACAGCTTGCACGTTGTCGCCTGGCAAGTTTTCGCTCTATCACCAGATACCGGCTTTCGCCGGTTGCCGTGTGGCGGCGGCACCGTAGCTGAAAGTTGCTAATTGAATAACAAGTAGTCATGCCGCTGCCATCAGGCAACAATGTACCAGCCGTATCACAGCAATATTGACCTTGTACAGTGCTGCAAGACAAGACATCATTTGCCTGTCTATCTCATTTCTTTAGTTGTTAAGTGCTTTTCTTAACATGTCCACAGTAGGCAAGCAGAAAAAAAAAATGGTTGCGTTTCGCTTCTTCATTGTGGCATTGTAGAAAGATTGATTTTGCAGAAACTCGTGATATTTATGAACCCGGTCTTCTTGCCGAATAGCATACTTTGCTCGTTTGTATTCATAAACTTAGCACTTAGATCAGCAATATTGGTTGTGAATAGTGTGGCAGCTGTGGAAATACCGTATACACAGACGGTATGTTTTGCAAATTTACAAAATGGTTAGATTAGCAGTGTCCAAGTTATTTGCTTCACTTCATCACAAAGAAACAATGTGCAAGCTGAAAGCCAGGGTCGTTAAATTTGTACCATACCAGTACAGTGTACTTTGGATACTGACGCAAGTCGTAGAGTTGCATGTTAAAGTGGTTCATATAATAATAGTTAATAATAGGAATTCTAATAGATATTTCCATTCACACACTAACGAGGGAGAAAGGCAGCATTATCACGAAACGATTTGACGAGATGTCCACTGTTCAGTGAAGAAACGTACATGTTTGTTCTTAGAAATAATCACGTGTAGTGAACAGTTACGTTATTGTGACGTCTGCATGTAACACTTAAAAGTCATATGAACCACAAGTTGAATGTTCTTACTTGTGGCTGCTGTCG
Organism: Rhipicephalus sanguineus; assembly: GCF_013339695.2. Taxonomy (NCBI): domain Eukaryota; kingdom Metazoa; phylum Arthropoda; class Arachnida; order Ixodida; family Ixodidae; genus Rhipicephalus; species Rhipicephalus sanguineus. The sequence goes on along the minus strand of NC_051179.1, from coordinate 120,942,207 downwards.
CGAAGCTTAAGAACTCTGTAATGGCTCGTCCCCTCCAGCGCCTTCCAGTCGGTCGTTCTCTCTGGTTCCCGTCTAAAAGAACGCCGCTCGTGCTTGGAGTTCGTGCTTCACCTTGACCGTCGTCATTGCGCTTCGTCGGCGAGTGTCGTCCAATAAACGCCTTTACAAATTGGGGGAGCGTGCTGTGCCGTCACAACAACTTCGGCCCCATTCAATGCCCCTAGAGCTTGGATCTCGTACCCTGCCATCTACCGTGCCTCATGACGCCGCCCAACAAACGCCTCCTCTCTCAACGCGACCACATGTCCCGGTGTCCCTCGTATCCGCAATCCACCCATACGCGTATCTACCGGGTGGGCGCAAGGGGGTCGGAGCCCCCCACTTTCGACAGTGGTCACTGTCGGCTGGAGATTGGGAAACCAACAAGTGAGACGGCGTTTATTGCATAGTTTTAGCCAGTAAGCACTGTAATGCAATGTCTTGCGCAGAGTGACAGGGCAGCGTGCTGCAGCGCCAAAACGGTCTAGTTTTCCTTCTCTGCAGCCAAGTGGCACGTGCTGTATTCAAGCTGTGTTCATTACTGTATTGCTACTTATGTGGGCCTTGTTGTTGAATCGCGATGTTCCTTTTACGATTAAATGGGAAGTGCATCACTTTATTTTATGTTTTGATTGCGCTAAGTTTAGATTGTGCATCAAACGTTTGTATGCGCTAATACAGTTTTTTTTCTGAGATGTGTATCGCAATCATAGCCATTGCATTATCGTCAATGACGATTCAAACTGTATTTGAGATGCATAACTACTTCATGTTCCTGATTTGGGTTGGTCTGGTTGTAACTCAGCTTGGTTTGTCAAATTAGGCTTTTGAGTTTCCTGGTCAACGCATGCCTCCACAATACATTCATCAGCTGAAAAATAGGCATTGTTGCTTTGGGGAAAATGTCATGTACCACGTAATATTAAACTACTGCCTTATAATGCTTGTGTTAGAGTGAATGTTCAATATGCTGTGACTGCATGAGACCAACGCAATAAAGATGGCGTAAATTTATGCATGCTCAGAGAAAGGCAGTGCGGTATAGTGTCATTATGTATGGAAGACAACACCTTTCCACTTATTTAATGGGGCAGCAATGTAATCCAACTATGGAGACTCTCGGAAAAGTTAGCCACCTTGTGTTTTTACACAAATGTCTGTCTGAAAATATTACTTGCATTCCCAGTAAAGCATCACTCTACAAGAAAAGCTTCACATACTTATGATAGAGCAATAGCACCAAGTTTCGCAAGGACAAATGCATTGATGATCAGTTCCTTTCCTAAAACTGACTGGGAGGGGAACAAATTTTCTGCGGGTGTCCTTGATTCTAGTGATTCAGAGCATAGACTGGGGAAACATTTGTGTAGCTGTTTGTTGTAACATATCAAGTGTGCTGTTTACAATCTGCACTTATTACTGTTGTTTTATATGGCGTTTGTTCCTATTTTCTTTCTTGATCCATGAATGTACTTAGAAGCGCAAAACACACAAAATACACAAGAAGAACTAGACAAGACGAGCGCTCACTTCAACCTAACGTCCATTACAGAAAGTGGCCAGGTTTTATCCTACAACAAATCGCAGCAGCAAAAGGGAAACGCATGCGTGAAACAACAAACTGGCTCTTGATGAACAATTATCACCTCAAATATAAATAGCCGTATCAAAACAAAATAACAAAAGCTACCATGTGCTCATGAAGTTCACAAAACTATTTTCTTATTTTTGTGATTGACGCCCCCCCGCTTAGAACAGAGCAATGGTTCGCAGTGTGTATAACTAAAGAATGTTTCCTGCATCTCGCCTGCTGTGCTTGTGGCTGAGAAAGTGATCATTAGAGGCCGGACCTTCTGGCATTAAAAAAGCTCGTTTTAGGCGCCAAAAATAGGCAGGCAAAACAACGTTTTAGGCCTCAAATATCGTAAATATAGGCACAATAAACTTTCACATGAATGCTAATAATTGCAAATGAACACTTGCGCGACCTCTATCTACGACAGGAAAACAAAAATTTCATTGCTTAAGGTGGCACAAAGGCGCCAGCAGTTGAACATAGCTGTGCAATTGTGCTTTGTTCTGCACGGTTCGCAGAACACGGTCTCTACCGTGTTTTGCTGTCCACTGCTGAATCAACACACTCCTGGGTGTCTTTTCGGCATGACTGAGAAGGACATGCAGGGCAGGAGCAGGTAGCTAGATCGCTACAAGACCAGAAGCGAGGGATTCCTCCTATTGGCTGGGTCGAATCGCGTAGAACCAATTTCTCCCCTGGCATTAAACCACTGGCATTAAACCACTGGCGTATCCAAGGAGGGGGGGGGGTTCAGGGGTTTCAACCCCTCCCCCACCCCCGAAACTTTTCAGTTTTTCGTGTCTATATACACGCACACATACAAACGCACGCAGTAACATACAATAAACCATAGCTGAACCTCCTCCCCCGAAAAAAATTTCTAGCTACGCTACTGCAGTGTGAAGACCTAAAAAGGAAATGACAAACAAAACAAAAGCTGCGTGCACATCACATTTTTCTTTGCTCTCTCTCTCTCTTCTTTTTTTTTTGCTCTTCACTCGTCTTTCCGCTGACGGCTCTCCGCGGGTTCACATTCGCCAACCGCTCGTGCCATGTCAGCGCGGCGGCGAATGCTCGCCGGCGTGTCCCACTTGACTGATACTGGCGGTTGAACTAGAGGACTAGGTTGAACCCCTTAACTCCCAACAGTCAACGCAACGCGTTAACATGAATAACGGTCTCAAACAGCACCCGGGAGTGAAAATTAAGGCTAGATAGCGTTCATATAAGCGTGAATATTGAAAATAGGCATTTATATGCATTTGTAAGCATATAGGCCTCGAACGCCAAAAATAGACATTTATAGGCACTATAAAAACACTACAAAAGCCCTTCTTAACCTCTAATTCATGCTCATATATCAAAACGGCGCGATAGGGGCACAAGGAACAAAATAGGCATTTGCCTAAAATCCGGTCTCTAGTGATCATCTGCAAGAATACACAGTAGGGTAAATCCACATGAAGTGTCAAGAAAATACAATTCATATAACGCCGCCTGTCTAGGCGTTAAATTTCTTTTTCTCTTTTTTGCTATCATTGCTGAGAAGTCGCCAAATAACTCGCATGCGCGGATATTTATATAGTGCCTAAGTACTGCATTGAAATGACGGCGTTCAATACTAAAGCCAAGACGTGCTTAGCATACATGAAGATTTTGCAAGAAAATTCAATGCGCAAGTGCTTAATGAAATACCATTTATAACATGACAATGAATTACAATCTGTTTAAAATTGCACCTGTGCTTGACAGTACGAAACATGATGAGGTTGGCACCAGTTCCACCATCTACTGCTTATTTATTTTTGGCATAAGGCCCTGAAGAATGCCTATGAATACCTTTTGTTCTGCAGCAAGCACACGGCCTTATTCAGCTGGCTCTCGTCTCTCTTGCATCTCCTCAGGTCGCATTCGCCTTTTCTCTTTTCTGCATCTGCTTTGCGGTTCTCATCCCTTTCACGGGCCATCATCAATGCTTGCTCTTTCTACCAAGCTAGCCGCCTCTCTTCAAAAGCAACTTTGCTCTCCTCAAAGGCAAGCCTACGTGATTCCATCTGCATGTCCTGATCCTTCATTATCACATCGTGCTTCATTCTTTTCAGCGGAGGGTCATAGTCTGTATGTTCTTGATGTTCTTTTTCCTGCGTGGTGGTAGGCATCCAAAAAGAAATCAGTTGATTTTTGCAAGGCACATCTAAAAATTTATGCTCCATCATACTGCACTTTCAAACTCATTTCTACGTCATGGCTTTTGTCTTATAGTACATACTGAGTAACCTTAAAGTGATTTTTTAATGATTATTTGGTTGACCATCAAATTTGTTTTGGCAGCGTTGTGTTGAAATTCATTAGTACTATTCAATCACTTGTAACTGCTCGTGACACCATGAGTGTATAAAGAACAGAGCAATTTCTATAATGCGACTTCCTATACTGCGAGGCACGGTGTGCGCTCCCGCGTAATAAAGTAACCTAAGCCTGTACTCATGCATACACTACCACACTGGGCTTTAGCAACGAGGGAGGCAGAGTTTCGTAGCTTTAGGCGCGAACGCGCGCAGGCGTTCCACGTCCCGCTCGCCTTTGTCTCGCTCCACCAAAGCACGACAATTGCCAGTCGACTTCGTTGCCTTTCTGCAGCGGTCATTGCAGCAGGTCGGTGCTATCGCACTTGATGAAGTCGGCGGCGGAGAAACACCGTTGGTGCATGTGAAAACTGCACTATTCTGACAACAAGCCGTCAGACGCTAAGAAGAAGAGAAATGCTCAAAAGGGAACTGCGTCTAGGACGACTCCTCGATACCAGCGCGGCCAGTGTTCCTGGCTCGTATCAACACGCTTCAATCATGACCTCGGAGATTGCACGCAATCTTGTAGGTCATGCTTTGACTGCGTCGTCGTCGAATAGTTCTCTATCGGTGCTAGTAAGTGTCATGATGCATTACTTCACTTCAGCGTTCCCGGCGCTCCGCCTAGCCCCGCCAACAGACTTCCATCCATCCGCTAGCGTCCATTTTATCAATGTTATATCCGTGACGGATACACGTCACTGAAGTCTTGGTGGACTCCGGCATAAAACTCTTTCGTGTTAAAAAGCACATACTACCTAGCGCGCCTGTGGTGCATGGCGCCCAGAGAATGTGAGAGGTGCAAGGCGCGTTCGTGGGGTGTCGGGCGTGTGCCTCGGTAGCTTAGTTGGTAGGGCGCGTGGCGCTTATTTCCGCGGACGGAGAGGTCGTAGGTTCGATACCTGGCGGTGGAACTTTTTCTTATTTTTTTCTTTCTCATCCGCTAGCGTCCATTTTATCAATGTTATATCCGTGACAGATACACGTCACTGAAGTCTTGGTGGACCCTGGCATAAAACTCTTTCGTGTTAAAAAGCACATACTACCTAGCGCGCCTGGGGTAGCTTGGTGCGGCTTGAGAATGCGTCGGTTCGTCCCTAGGTGGTTCGATGCTCCTACGCCCTGCTGTTGCGGAGATATTTTATTGTTCAGTGGGGTCATGATCCAAGCGTTCGTAAAAAGTCGCCTCAGCTAGTTGTATTTGGGCCTCTGCTGGTGTAATCGGATTTTTTCATTATGAGAACGGCACCACCTTTCTCAGCAGGCTTAATGACAATGTCGTTGCGAGAGGACATGGTATCAAGTGATATCATTTCACTGGTGGACAGGTTACGGCGGAAGGGTGTATGCTGTTGACACAATTGCAGTACGTCTCGTCATACAGCTTATGTTTACATATCTAAGCATCTCTCGCTTTGTGAAGGAGGAACCGAACGTTTCCCGTAAGGTAATGGGCATTTCGAGTCGTTTGAATTACGCCGGTCATGAATTAATTCGCGCAAGCGTAAGTTGCGGGCAAAATTACCAAAGTGCTTCAGTAGTTGAAATTCAGTGTATCCGCCTGTGGCTGGACAGAAATTGAGACCACGGCCCAGAACACTAGACTCATCAGCTTTTCCAGTATTGCAGTATTTACAATACTGTTCTACTCTGGGAGGGAACATGTCTGAACAGAGCGTGACAAATACGTATCGGGGTAAGCTTCTATGGGTTCCGTTTGCAAACGCACGGAATCGCATGCGCTGTTCTGGCTTTGTTGTAGAAGGGCACCAAACACCATTACGGGACAGTTTTTTGGCTTTCAATGCGTAGATTTCATTACGCCTTTTAGATGAGAATGCCTCTAGTGCGGTGGATTGCTTAGACGACAAGTTTGAACTCGCTGAAATTTGATTTTCTTGGTTGAAAAATTTCCTACTCGAAGAACGATAATGATCAAGGGCAACTCGGGTGAGTTCTCGTGAAGCATTTGTTAGTATGTTATCCCAATTAGTTATATTGCGGTGAGACATGTTAGACAGAGCAGGTTTTACAATCATGCGGAGGCCCTTTGATATAACAGTTGCGGTTAAGTAGGTGTTTAACGTAGCCACATGTTGATCATTGCGAATTCGTTTTTTTACAACCTTCCATAACCTTAAAAATTACTTCGAAGAGAGGAACGTATTGTTATTACCGGGAGACACGGTCTTTAGAAAACTTGCAGGTCCACGCTCCACGGCTTGGGTGTGGCTGCGAAGCTCGTAGCGGCGACCACTAGGTGAGGGACCTGTAGCGTCCTGTGCTGATTGCGAATGTCCAGCTGACGAAACACTCGCGGCGGAGTTTTTTTGGCGATTTTTTGAAGCAGCCTTGTTGCGATAGTCCTGCGTCGCTCGCTTGTGCTGCGGTGGTCGCTTCCAAATAAGGAACCACGATTCGTTATTTGGCCCGTCACTGGTGCCGGGTCAGACGACTCGTACACAACAGACGGTCTCCCTGCGCAATGCTGAGGCGCATTGTTGCCTACACTGTCTAAACTGGAGTGGGACGTTGCACTGGACTGCTTGTAACAAACATACCGAATGTTGCTAGCCATGAGCGAGACGCATACGAAGTTCGGACGTAAGCAGTCAGCCGACATCAAGCGGTGCGGAGGCAACCGTACTAACCCCGGGTCCAGGTAAGATACTGCTCGATAGCGACTGCACAAATGTTTTATTTAGCAGGGTGTTGAAAAAACACGCTTCTCGGTTGAAACAACGAACGAATGTAGCACTGGGGTACCATCGTCGGCGTTTCATTGTCCTTGGTAGTATGAGAACGGCATAGATCCTGGTGACTTCAGGACGTTCCTTCGCGATGTGGTTAATGACTTCACAGTAGCTGTCGAAAGCTCTTCCTGCTGAGACTTGAAATAAGTCGTTGGTACCTGCATGTAGGACGATTCTTGTAGTGTTCCGGGGCACGAAATCCAATTGTGCTGGCACGTCCGTGATTAATGCACCACGCTGAGACACAGACGCTGGAGTTTCTTTTAGCACAGAATCGAAGTACTCTTAAATATATTTTGTCTGGAGGTCACCTGCGACGGCCCAAGACGGTACGCTCTTTGGGTACCTCCAGCAGACGTGCTTGGAAGCCGTATGCTCCGCAGCCATTGTTTCTATAAATCAGAAAAAGGTGATTCTGGGTCCGGGTGAATATACACAGTGAAGTAGACGCGCGTAGAAGGAGATTTACTTATTGACGTGTATATTTACCCGGACCTAGAATCGCCCTTTTCTGATATATATATTGTTGTCACGGATCTTCGGACAACAGCTGGCCAGAAAGAACGGACGAGGCGAGAGCGTTAGAAACATCTATTTTAATTACACACAAAAAGACAAACACACATTGTAACCCCAAACCACTGCAAACATTAAAAAGGAACACACTAAATACAACTAGCGCTAAACACAGTTATCAGTTGAGTAACGGAAATAAATAGCTAAAAGTACGAAGCGTTCATCGCTTACACCACTCACGGCGTTATGTCCCAGAGGCGAGGCGTTGCGGAGGCACAGGCGTTGAGGTCGGCGTCCAAGTCGATGCCACAGGCTTTAACGGTGGCAGAATGCGGGCTGGCGTTGTGGTTGAGGGTGGGAAGCGCAGGGTTCAGTGACCTGGGCGCAGGTCCTTGAGATGGCCAGCGTCTCCCAGGAAGAGAAACTGGCTCGCTCGAAGCCTACGGAGCGGTGCCGTAGGTCGGTGCGCTCGGGCCAACAGCCGATGGTGCGTCCTGGGCGTTGATGGTAGTCCCAGGTCCAGGTCCCTGGACGCGTCCTCGAACAGGCGGTGGGTACGATACGATGCCGTAGAACGAGGAAGAGCCGGAGCGCCCGGAGCACAGGCCGGCGACGCTCGTCCCAAGCTCACGCGCTGCCGTTCGAACACTCAGGGCCCCCTATGGCCACGTCACCTTCTTTTTTATATCTCCCACTTCGCTCTCATCTTCTTCCATCCTCTTGCTTTTACGTCACGCTACCCTTGGCATCTTCCTCTTCATTTCCCGCGTCTTTGTTGTCACCTCTTACATGTGACAATTGTAGTGAAGCGGAACGAACGCTATAGTCGGTCACCCTCTCCTGTGATATCTAGTGGGTCTTTCTCTACGGCGCATGGCTCGTGGCAACGCGAGAAAACTATGCCTGGTACGTCGCTAGCGGGCGCCGCTTGGTGGTGCTACCGACTGTACCACCGGAGCTAGCGAGAGCGACGGTTTCGGCAACGTTGTCTCGGCGCAGCTGACTGCTAGTTGTGCGGGCGGTTGATTGCGCGTTCCTGACGAGCGCAGGAGGAGCGCTAGTCATTGTCTTGCACAAATGTCGGCCAGAGATTGAGAACGTTTTGCGACAGGGGTTTCCTTTCAAGCAGCTGTGCACCAGCGTTCCTGTCGGTTACTCCTTGAGCAAAATTTCTTTAGGACAGCAGCCTGTTCAACTTTGTGGCAATCAGCAGCAGCAGCTCATTGCGGTGGCTGGAGTCTGTGGTTCCAACACTGGTAGGCCCATGAGCTCTTCTTGTACAATCCTCTGAACGCAAAGCTAAAGAGGCTTCGCGACCGACCTCCGATGAGGAAGCACACAGTCCTTGAATCTGCGAAGGCCTACAAGCAGCTTCACCAATTCCTGAGGTGGATGAAACAGGCCGCCACCGTCTTGATTAGCGATGACCCCGTATTCAGGAGCGCTGCTTCTTGCTCGCTGCAGCACAGCTATGCAGTCTCCACAGCGAATGTGCTCACTAGCAGCCCGCACGATGAGCCCACCAATCGTGGGCACGCTGAGGACGTCTAGATTAGAGACAAAGGGTCTCGCTCAAAGGCGGTGTCCTTTTAGCCCCTGCGCTGCGTGTTCAGAGCGTTATCAAAGGCGCTTGTGGACGCGTGCAATGGATGTTGTACAGGAAGAAGCTGCCGCGATGAGAACGCGCTCGAACACTAAACGTTGCCGCTGTTTGACGATCACACAATGCCGGTCTTGAGTATCTTTTCCAGGCCACATACTGGTGTAGTCGTGACATAAAGGATGCCATTGCACAAGGCACTGCGGCGCAGACAGACGAACATTCCCTTCATCGGGTCGCTGGACATTTTCCGAGTCAGGACGAACCGGAAAGTTTTCTCTGTCTGCAGGTGACGTATGCAGGCAACCTTAGATATTGTCGGAAAAATGGGTGCAATATAAGTTTCCTTACTTCAAAATTTTTCGGTTTGCTTCCGTTCTTTAAACTATCTATGTATGAGATGGAAACATGTCCAGGCCAATGAAGTCTTGGATCGTTAACGTCGGTGGAGTGACGGGCATCTTTGTTGCAGTCAATATGCTGCTGACAGTTGCTCACGTCCATTAGCGTGAACATTTTCTGAATAGCCTTCATGAACTCTTCCAGGCCCTGCCGATGAAAATTCAATGTCACAAGTATGGCCTGCTTGTTCCTTGAGGTACTTGAGCGCTGCGGTAGCTGCAGCGCCCAACTGCACTGCCGACCTCACGTTGATTTTTTAAAATGTTTGATGGATAACGGTGTTTGCGTGTTAACCTAATTGGCATCTCTTTAGAGTTTCGTTGCATCTTGTACAATTCTTGACGTACTTGGACGAGATTCCTTTACTTCCACCGATACCTTTAGCCAAAAACTGGGACTGAATATTAACGATATGACAGTGATCAAAGGAAAGGAAGGTACTGCTTGAAGAGCCGGGCGTGGGCCGGTTATGTTTGCGTCACCTGGACACAAGATTTGCATGGCCATGACAGTGATTCGGTGATTGTCTGCTACAACACAGACAATGTCAGATCCGTTATCAGTTGTTTTCTGGACAATGTTATCTCTCACCTCTTTGAGCTTTTCTCCTGTGCACCCCTTCGTGAAGAAGTATCTAACGGGAATTTTGTGTGTAGCGTGGTGGCCACAGAACACAGAGCTGAAAATAGAATTTCTGTCTCTGAATTTGCAGAGAGGTGTTCGAGCTCCGACCCCAAGCCAGCGTCACCGATAAAAGCATACTTTCGTTCATGAGAACGCGAACTTCTCCGGAATTCTCATTTCATCTACTATCAGTGAGCATACCAAAGACTTCGGCGTGCGAAGCGCGTGGAGCTCAGTTTCAAGGCGGCAGCGAACCAATCTGGTGAATCTAACTTCGCCAGAAACCGCGCGATGTATTTCCGCAGCGTCTTTCTGCAAGGCAGCCTAAGCAATAATTCTGATCGCAGGTACTCGTACGCTTTCTTAGAGAAGTTACGTAGAACGGTGCAGTGTCTAAAGGCTGGTTCACACCGGCGACTAGCAACGGTCGCGCGACTAAGTTGGTCGCAAAGCGACTGGTCGCAAACGGTCGCGAATGGCCGTTTTGGTCGCAAAGCGACTGCTTTGGCTCAGTCGCTCGCTGCTCGATTTTTCTGTCGCGCGACTGCAGTCGCAAACCTCTGAACCAATCAGATGGGCAGGAACAGCACGTCAGCCTATTTTACGGGGCAATGGCAATGCGTGCTGTATACGAGCAGACGTGAATTCTATGTGGCGACTCATATAGGTCGCACGCAGGTGTGAACGTCGGTCGCTTTGAGTCGCTTTTTGACCGCCAGTCGCAAACGGTCGCGCGACCGTTGCTAGTCGCCGGTGTGAATCAGCCTTAATCGTTGTATTCGATCTCTGTGGCTTCGTTCTTGCATTTCTCCGTTTGGTCAAGAAGTGTCTCTGCCTTCAATATACCATTTTCTACGTCGGAAGTGACCTCGTGAAGTGTGCTGACATGCAATTCTTTATTAGTTTTTTGCAGCTCTTGTTTGTAGGCGTCTACCGTCATGCGTAGTCGGTTATTCTTTGCTCTCAACGACAGTTCTCTGTCCCGCCATCGTTTACGCTTCAAAAGAACGTTCTTGTACCAGGACATGCGGTTGTCTGTGTTGTCCACGAGCGCTTAACGCACATCTTCCTTAGTCGCTGGCCACCGCTGAACTTTGCGAGTTCCTGGAATGTTGCGTTATTTTTGTTTGCCGGCTGAGGCTAGTCAGATACGACGCCGACTTGGATACCACAAGTATAGCATTTGTGACAGTGAAGGAGCAAGGCATTCGCCAGTGGGACACTCTCTTGTTGCGAAGCGCGTGAGCTGATCGCGAGCTGTTGGCGCGGAGCCTGCTGGACTGTTTTTCGCTGTGACAGCTTTCTGCCTGCTACCCAACATCGTTGAATAAACCACCGTCCAAAGTGGTGGAGGGTCTGCTTACTTAAGCCTGGAACATCGAAGCCGGACCTGCCCACCTCCCCGCCAGTGGCCGAAGTGGAGAATTCGGAATTGTGGTTATGGAACCGGAGGTTGGCGACGTCTCGTAGATGAAATAGGACATAGTCCGATTTCGAGGGGTTGCCCCATTTATTGGCGGCACTCACCTTTTCAGACGACAGCCAATCTTCTATGTCTTGTCATCGGTGCCGCTTAGGAAGCGGGGGGGGGGGGACGTATGCACAGGGTGGTAGGCACGATCACCAGGGGAGATCGGAACAGGCTTTCCTTGGCGGTGCCTTGCTCGGTGGTCTCATTAGGGATCATTTTTTTAACTGCTTCAGTCGCTCGTTCTACTCTGAATACATGGAAATGTGGGCTGATGAGTGGTCGCAGCTCGACATTGTCCATCTTAACACAGCGCACACACACGAACACAGAAGAATAAGGAAACGACGACACGAGCGCTGACTATCAACTGAAATCACAGAACTGTGCCGTACAAAGCTTTCTAGCTGTTCCTTAAAATTTTCCTGTTACGCATGTTGTGCAAGATACTTAGAATATTGGCTCAACAGTGGTTGTAACTTGGAATTTTGTACACAGAACTATAGAGCAACAATTATTTTTAAATGTGCAGATCAGTGACTGTACATCGCATGTGCCTGACTTCGATTTTTGTGCTTTTTGATATTAAGCGTTATCCAAGATTGAAGTAAGGGTTTTTGGTGCTCAAACAGTCCTGTCATGCACACCAATGCACGGTGAAGTCTGTACTTCATTTCCACAGGTGCATTTTAAAAGCTATAGTGTGTTTACAATATTATACAGCTTAGAGTGAGACAGTGTGTGTACCTGAAATGTTTATTAAAAACTACTTACGTGCTTGTGATGTGGCGTTCTTTATGATGCGTTGTTGCCAGGGGACACTGCCATCATTAGTGATGAAGTAGTCACATAGCTTGTCTCTCACATCATAGGCTTGCCTAAGCAACAGAAATACATAGCAAGTGAGTAGTGTTTGCCTAAGCTCATTAGCTGTGCACAGCGAGAATGATTTCCGACTGAAAGTGCTGACAACGACAGAAGAAAGTTAGCACACTCCTACAGTTGCTACTACAGTAATGTGTTGTGTCCTGTACTCGTCAACATTTGCTGCTGAAAATTGTTAAAAGGCTAGAGAGAGGTGTAGTTACACAGTAGGAAGCAGTGTCAGAAATACATTGCTGACATCTATCCGCACCATTTTTGGGCAAGTGCATCAGAAAGCAATGATACTACTGTGTGAATCAGTAAGCCAGTTATGTAGCCACAAATACTTGTAGAACATCTAGAGCTGCTGACATATCACGTGAAAAAAATTATTTCAGTGAACTCCTGTATTTAACTTGTTCGCACAAACATTGTCGGATCATTTTGAGCCACATGCTTAGATGCAGCTAATGGAGCCAAAACAGCACCGTTTTCTGCATATTCTGATGCTGAAGTTGTCCAGTTTTAATCTGCTATGATGTTGAATCGACAGCACACTTTACTTACGAACGCTCCACAGCCTGGCCTGGGCTGCCTTTTACTGATGCCAGAGCGCGAAATGTTATTCGGTATCTTTGCAGCAGCTACGATAGCCGGGGCTGTCTTTAGTCAGCCCACCCTCCCTGCCTGTGGGACACATGTGAAAGACAAGTCAACCAGTCAAATCGAGCTGCGCTCTAGCGATCGTCAGCTGCCGCAAACACACCCAGGTACTTTTTGCAGCGCTGCCGTTAGTCCAAGCAGGTGCAGCCACGCTGCTGAGCGTTTGTAGTACGCGTGCTGACGGCTGTACATGAAATTTGTTTTGTGGAACGCTCTAGCTTGGGCTAATACAGACTAACCGTGAGTACATGAGGGGTCAATGTTATTAACACTGAGAGCAACACCGTGATATTTAAGATAAAGGTGCGCGATGCGTGAAAGTGCAGCTCTATGTCAAGAGAAAGTTTTTTTGGCGGTACCTATATTCAGTTACGAGCAAATAATGATTTTCATGATATTTTAAACTCTCATACATTCACTTTTTGTGTTGCACAAGGATATAATACATATAATATCAATTTTATATCACCAATACCGGGTTGAGTGACACGGTGAGCTGCTTATTGCAGAGAAAGCATTGTGACTGTCTCCTTCAGCTCTCCATTTGCTCTCAGTGAGCTGCCCTTGCCAATCGTCGATGTCAGCACTGTCAGGTGGACAATATGCTGCCTGAGATGCAGAGGACTCGTACAACGAAAAATTGTGTAGCCTTACACAAAGACACACAACGTTACGAATGTTGCCTTCCTTTGCTTTAAACGGCCACTCGAAGGATACGCCACCTTTGAGCCATAATTCCAAAGGCATTTTCAACAACTCTTCGAGCTCGGCTGAGTCGATAGTTAAAATTGTTCTCTTGTGTTGCTCTTCAAAAGCCCGATGATCATGAGATGTGTTGGCGAACAAGGATGGAAGGACTGCATTGCAGAACATAAACCTGGTATAAACAAAGCTAGCAAAAATGACAATGGTACTACAAGAACGCACAGCACGAATGACTTCAAAGAATGACTCACATTTCCGAGAATAAGGCCTCATAATAAAAGTTTTCAAAGGAAACGCTTCATCTCCTATGGAAAAATATGGCATGGCGCCAACGTTGCCTATCTCGGCGTCTGTGGGAATTCCCATTTTATTGGCGCTGATGACCTTTAGCAGCTTGCAGCGCCCGAAAACGCCACCATCAGATTCGCTGCCGTAGTGGACAACTTCGACATAGAGAAGTATAAGAAAGCACAAATCAGTTTTCACGTTAGGCTACATGTTGCACTGATGCTTCGCAGTTTAAAGACGTTAAAGAGAACTTATGCAGACGTGTCGGCTACTAGAGTAAACCTGAAATTATGAAGTACACACGTGCAACAAAGTTCTGCGAGCATGACAAATGTTTTCAACAAGCAAGTAATCTGTGCTCTCTGACCCACGTACTACAATAGCTCATTCATGTTGGCATGCGCAACTGTTCGTCTCAGAGAATACAGAGGCACATTAAAGTTTAATAAAATAATTAGTACTTTGCAGTTATTTTTGTACAATAACGTCCATTTTAGGTGTGGCAGGTAATATGTAAGCTCCTAAAATTGCGGCAGATCCCACGTGTTGTGGGAATTGGTTTCATGCGAAGCAGTCAGCGAGTACTTCTATGCTGTATTGTATGGCTTTGAGCCAAGCGTTACGAGGTGGATCGACGTGTTTTTGTACGCGTGTACATCGTCGGCTTACCAAGCACGTTGACAACACTGGCGTTTAAAGGGTAACTTAAGGTCCGATGTAACGTCAGCCCTCACGTTAGAGTACATGCGTCACTCTTATCGAAACTAAGTGCATTTATGGTGCAATCATGTGAATATCATATATAACTTTCGTTAACGTATTCCTCCAGGGTCGAGCAATGCTTCAATATAGCTTGCTGAATCTCAGCAACACAAATGTAATGTTTATTAGACTGCTGTAAAAGCGGAGCCAACACAGGAACCCCAACGTTAATCTGACATGGCGCCTGTATCGTAGAAGTACATATGTAGTGTTTCTTGCTTTTTAAGTACATATGTAGTGTTTCTTGCTTTTTTGTTAAATTACATAGCCAGCACCACAACTACAATATACGCTGCACCAACATTATGCCTGCATAGGCTGTTTTTCCTAACCAGTTTATAGACCTGGCGTGGCTCTGTGGTAGAATGCCTCATTGCCACGCAGAATGACTGGGTTCGATTCCTGCTGAGATCGTAATTTTTATTCTTTCCATTCTTCGGGTCAACGCTGCCGATGTCGGTTTTCTTAACGCTATACTATTTATATTACCAATGTTACTGGAGGGATATAAACTGTCAATCACCTGTGGCGCATACCCGTACACCACGGCCCGTGGTCTAGGGCTATGTGCCACACGTGTATGGAGGAAAGGGTTTGACGACAAACGCGATACTATTTTCACGCTATTCATGTGATGAGCCACCAGTCATATTCGTCAAATCCTCTCACCCTCCCCTGCCAATTTTGGTCTCCACCAAGTTAAGAAGGCGATCATGAGGGCCCATACGTAGGCGGCTAAATAGATAGATAGATAGATAGAGATAGAAACGCTCAAAGTGTCAAAGGTTCGCTAATAATTGCTTCGCATTTAAATTGGGTGGCTGGTTTATCGAGTTCATGAGGGATGCCGTAGCAGTTGCGGAAGCCAGGTACAGCGGGCCCGTGCCGCCCCCCCCCCCTGAATTTTTTCTGCTATCGTATAGAGAGCACAAAGTGACACTCGACCACACTCACGTACCCGGACCCCTCCTGGGATCAAGGGCGTGCCACCCCCCCCCCCCCCCCCCGCGCAACAAATATCTGCCTACGCCACTGTGACGTAGTGGAGGGCTTTGGACAATTTTGACCATCTGGGTTTCTTTAACGGAGGCTGAACATGTGCAGTACACATGCCTCTATAACTTAACCCTCTCAGACATTTTGTACACCATTGTGCACACAACCTGTTCTTGCTGGTTGTGTCGGGTAGTGGCTTAGAAAGAGCAAGATACGTGTGGAGCCTTAGGTGAACTGAGCCACTTGCGAAGTAAATGTCTTCATTTAACATTTTGCGTTGTACTGTTTGCACTATGATCACCTTCCTAAAGGCATTACCATGTCTGACAGGTCTGCTTCTGGCGCATAAAACTCCAGATGATATTACTACTGTTTTCGAAGGGCTGTTCAACATGCCGCTTTAAACAAGCCACGTCCAAAGCATAATTTCTCTTTGCTCAAAATGAGCATAGCCCAAAATCAAATTTCAGTTGATTTATAGCCTGATATTTCACTCTATTTATGCAAAAACGTAGCCTGCGTGCCTGCAGAATAAATACACATTTAATTACGATATAATTACGAATAATCACTATAAAGCACATAGATCAACATGTTACAACGTAATTGTTCTTGCACTAGAACATACAGAGCCCTGAAATAATGTTCTGTAAAGGTGACGCATTTACAAACAGTCCTTTGCAGTTCTGCTTCTCGAAGACGGGTGTAGCGCAGGAGAGGTGAAGAGGGCTTTAGACAGCAGGTCGAACTTCTCGTGCCGTTTGGGGGGCGCATTCAGGAGAACTTGCGTTGCTTGTGGGCGCAGTTTGGCGACGCGCACCTGTGCCTTTCGCCGGTCGTCCCAACCATTGGCTGTGGCAACGGTGTCCAGCTGAACTCGGTATGCGTCCCGGGATGCTGTACCTTCGAATGGTGGGGCGTCCACTCCGATGTTGCTAGAATGTGCAGCCATACTTATAGCCGGCTCCACGAATTTCTTGTCACTGTCATTTCCGCTCTCTAGGTCTCTCATGGCTTGTATCCCATCGCTACCACCAAAATATTACGTAGAAAACGCACACAGGAGAGCTACGCACTTCACTACGAAAACTCGTCTCCTTCTTCCAGATTCTTCTGCCTCGTTCTCTACTGCTCGTCTTCTTAGCCTGTGTCACACCGTTGGAACCTAAGAATATACATATGTTTATTGCTTCTACACAGTGCATGATTTTAGGCCTCTTTATAAGCGTAATATATCCTACGATCGAAACTTACTAGTCAACGCTAACACCACACCATCAGTCATGGCACTCTTTGGCCAGCCATGACCCTTGTACCACAATAGCCTCCTAATCATCATCATCATTTTTGGAAGATATATGTTTGGTGCTGAAACAAGCTTTCGCAGTCAATTTTCGACGCGCAGTTGTCAAAAATTTCAACGAACTTGTTGTTGTTCAGGATATCCACCTCGCGGGAAAATAGGTGGAAGAGGAGTACGTGCTCACGCTTAATTTTGAGCACGTCGGACAATGGATATGCATGGTAGCCAAGAACCGCTGGCTGCGCTCTCCGTCGGCCGTTGTTTAATTACGTAAAATGTTCGGAGTACGTTAGCGCAGCTTGATCTTCCGGACGGCCTTCATACTTCTGCATGCTTGTCGTGCCACACGTTCGTCCTGCTTTCAGCCAATCCCTCACGATCCACCAATTCCTGGCTTTTTCGCAGGCGAACTCGTTGATCCGGCCACGCGGTGTTGGCTGTGACTACGATACGATTTGCCAAGGCCGAGCACATACCAGGCTACCTCCTGCGCCGACATCTCGATTGCTTTCAGCATCTTGATGCTAAGTTGTCGGATAGCTTGTGCGTATGTTACGTTCGATTCGGGAGGATCGTCCAGGACTGCTTGCAACTCTTTGTGCAGCTTTGACATGCGTCGGTTTGCTCTATTGACATACTCGACGACGTATGACGCACACGCGTACGCGTCTAGGATTATTTGTAGGTCGATGTTTGAGACCAGCAGCGAGGCTACCCACGCGTTTATTGAAGCCCGCTTCAGCATCAGGGTCGGGTGAGAAGCGCCGGCTCGTACAATTTCAATGTACGTACTTTTGGTCATCCGCAATGCCACTGTGTTGATGAAAATGCTCCATCGTTTCGTGCACTGTTGCTTCAAGTGGTAGTAGTAGTAGTAAACATTTATGAAGCTGTTATATACAGAGATGTTTGGGAAACCAGCCCCTAGTGGGTGAGCTCCCTTACAATGCCAGGTGGAGTCCCTAGTCAAGGAGCCCACTGTCGTGACCGCTGTCCTGACACGCCGGGCCATGGCTTTTTGGGCCAAAAGGTCCTGACAGCCGAGCAGGGCCGCCTCCCAATCCTCGCGGGTTGGATTGGAGTTCGGGGGTAAAGAAGGTTTGAGCTGGCATGCCCATACTATGTGGTAGGTGTCAGCCACCTCCGCAGAGTGCTGGCAGACGCCGGAAAAAGAAGAATCAAAATATAAAAATGTTTAAGCACTGCCAGGCACAGTAGCGTATTAGTGAATAGTCGAAGAAGAATTCTCTCGTCCGCCTTCCTGAGCCCTTTGCAAAGCGCAGGAAAGCGGCGGTGGGAGTCCCGATAATGGGTAGTTATACTGTCACGAGCGGTTGCAATGCACGGCGCATACAGCGCGAATGAACACGCAGACAAAAAGGTGGAAAAGGAAAACGACGTTTGTGTGATACCTCGAGACCCCTTGCTGAAGTAAACGCGAACCATCCAGGCTCGCCTGTTTTTCAACCTTTTGGTGTACTTCTTGCTTGTAACATTTGATGGAGCTGTGCGCGGTACCTCCCACGACGTACGACGGAGCCATCAGCACCAGAACTTCGTAGAAGCCGTTGCCTTGCCGGACTTTCGCCATCGCGCCCCGACATGTCTCTAGAGCAAACTGACCGCCTCAGCAATGCCTCGGCACGACCAGCGCTGTATCAGCATTACCGAGAGCCACGGCCGTTCTCAGCAAAGCCAGGGGAAGACTTCAATGAATGGCTTACCCATTACGAAAGGATAATGCGACTCGGACGCTAAGAAGAAACGAGCGGAAATAGCTTTAGCTCAGAGAGCTCGGGTGTGTAACATGCGTGTCTATTTTAACAGCAGACAAGCTGGCCCCGGACCGCGTTCTATGTGCTCCTCAACGCGTCTGTGCGTACGGCACCCTCACGTGCGAAGCTATATAAGAAGGTCTAATAAAGGGAACAGCGTTGTTCGTTACCCAACCACCCGGTGTGTCGTTTGACTCAGACGCTTGCGTAGACGCCTATGTTGTATGGTGTCAGAAGTGGTCGCGGCAGCCCAACATGGATGGCTTAAAGCTACCTTCACCACTACAGTTGACTGGCAACGTCAGAGAGAGCTGGGAGCTCTTCAAGCAACGACTTTTCCTGGCGGCTACCTCGGCAGGCAATCCCAAGACAGAAGCAGTAAAGGCGGCCATACTCTTGAGCGCTGCGGGGGATGAAGCACTTGAGGTTTACAACAACTTCACATTCGCCGTAGGTGAGCTCAAAGATGACTATCAGACGCTAGTGAAGAAGTTTGACGAATATTGCATTGAACAAGGCAATGAAGTGTATGAACGCTATGTCTTCCGTATGCGAGTTGAAGATGAAGGGGAACCATTCGAGCGTTTTGGGCGTGATCTAAGGACGCAAGCCAAACTTTGCAATTTTGGGTCCCTGGAAGAGTCTCTGATCAGGAACCAAATTGTTTTTTGGACAAATAACAAATCTGTCAGAGAAAAGATGCTGCAAGACAAAACCTTGACCCTTCAGAAGGCCGAGAACATGTGCAAAGCAGCTGTAGTAGCGGTGCAACAAAATGCTACCTGGGCGAGCGAGCGCATGCAGGTTGACGCCTCGTACCGGAGTGAACGCGACAGTAAAGAAACGCAAATGCATATATTGTGATCGCCTGCACGCACCGCGTCAATGGCCAGCCTACGGAAAAACGTGCTATGCATGTAACAAGAAGAATCACTTTGCATCGTGCTGCCCGAGCTCGCAAGTCCACGACATTCAAGAGAATCGTGAAGAAAGCTTCGATGTCCTTCACGTCAGCATCTGTGGAGTAACCACTCATCCTGCGAAAGTCTGGAAAGTGCGTGGGATCATCTCTGGTTGTCAGAGTCAGTTCAAGATCGATACAGGTTCCCAGGGCAACTTGATCCCTCTCAGCATCTTTCGACGCATATCGAACGCAACCGCGTTGCGGAAGAGCACAGCAGTATTGACTGCCTACAACGGGTCCGAGATCAAGCACCTCGGCGTCGCCACGAAAGCACTACAGATAAACGGCACAACGAGAGACACGTATTTCTTCCTTGTCAAAAAGGGGCGCCAGGCGCTCATTGACTTGAATGCATGCATCGACTTCGGCATCGTTATCGCAAGCATCGATTCAGTCAGACGCAGTGGCAACGCACGCCCCGAAGAGGAATTTGCCAATCTATTTCACGGAACAGGCTGCGTACAAAGAAAGTACAAGATGGTTCTCCGACCAGATGCCATTCCAGTTGTGCAACCTGCTCGTAGGGTACCAGTGGCACTGAAGAAACCACTCCGCGAAGAACTTGCACGCATGGAGAAGGCGTCCATCATCGCCAAAGTAGAAGAACCCACCGAATGGGTAAGTCCCCTGGTCCTGGTACGAAAAAAGAATGGCGCTTTGCGGGTGTGCATGGACCCCAGAGAAGTAAACAAAAATATATTGCGTGAGCACTACCCGACGCCTATTCGCGAAGACATAGAGAGCGAGTTGTCAGGCGCTCGACTTTTTTCACGCCTTGATGCCAACTCTAGTTTTCATCAGATACCTCTCAATGAAGCTACGTCACAGATCTGCACGTTCGCCACTCCTTTTGGACGCTATCGGTTCTTAACGCTACCGTTCGGTATATCGTCTGCCATTGAAATCTTTCAAAAGACACTGACGCAGATTTTTGAAGGCATCCCAGGGGTACGCGTTTACGTCGACGATGTTCTTGTTTCGATGACAAACGCTTGCGCATCGTGCTTAAAATGGCAGAAGAGGCAGGACTTACATTTAACCCTGAGAAATGCTCGTTTGCTAAAAACGAGCTAACATTTCTTGGTGACACGATCAGTGAAGGCGGCATGCGCGGAAGCCCCGAATTGGTTGAAAGCGTCCGAGCTATGCCCGCGCCGAAAGCAAAAATACAGTGAGAAGAATGCTGGTTGTCCACTATTTTCGAAAGTATCTACCTAGACTCAGTGGTAAAATAGCGTTGCTCCGAAGTCTCGTTAAGGAGGACACTATTTTTGAGTGGACCGAAGCCCATGAGCGTGAATGGCAGGGTGTTTGCGAGGCTTTGTCATCTCCGCCGCTGCTGGCGTTCTTTTTACGAAAAGAAACAACGATATCGGCAGACGCGTGGGCAACCGGCCTAGGCGCATCATTACTGGACGAACAGCAGAATTAATGGCGCCCGGTCATGTATGCATCGCGAACGCTAACTGAGAGCGAAACGCCATACTCCCAAATCGAGCAAGAGACGCTTGGTATCGTGTTTGCGTGCGAGAAATGTCATCAGTTTACTTATGGCCGCGAGATATTGATAGAAACGGACCACCGACCTTTGTTAAAATGCCGCACAGACTACAGCGTTTCTTTGTGCGTCTCTTGAGGTACGACTATGACTTGCAGTACGTTCCAGGCAAAGATCTGCTCTTGGCTGACATGCTCTTCCATGCGCCCGTGCTATCTCCTAACTCGGAAACTGCGAAGGATGTGGAGATTCATGCAGTCTCTCTCGCTTCGTGCCTGATAACCCCATCCACAAAACGTCGCCTTCGGGACGAGATATTATCGGATCCCTATCTAAACAGAGTTATGCACCAGCTATCGTGCGGAACAACCGTGGTAGGCGAATTACGTCAGTTTGAGTCGAGCTATCAGTCATCGACGCGATATTGCTTAAAGGATGCAAAATCGTGATACCTCAGTCGATGCGGGCTGAAATGCAAAGGAAAGTACACGCAGGTCATATGGGAATAAACAAGTGCAAAGCAAGAGCGCGCGCACTCATGTTTTGGCCTGGCCTGGACTGTAACATTGAATCAATGATTCGTTCTTGCAGCGCATGCCAAAAGTATGCGTACAAACAAGAATCTGAGCCTCTGATTATGCGCCCGACACCCAGTATGCCATGGTATAGAGTGGGCATCGACATATTTCATTTTGCTAGTGAAGCGCACTTAGTTGTGTTTGACGCACATTCCAATTTTCCTAAAGTGGAAAAATTAGCCACAACGAAAGCACAGGAGGTCGTACAAAAAACGTCCGCAATATTCGCGCGCTACGGAATACCAATAGAAGTTTGCACCGACAATGGACCGCAATTCGTATCCAAAGAGTTTGCGGATTTCGCCGAGCGATATGACCTCGAGCACATTAAGTCCGCGGTTCCCGAGATCAAATGGCCTTGCCGAAAAGGGAGTGCAAATAGTGAAGCGTATCATGAAAAAGACAACGGAATGTCACGATGATTTTTGGCTAATACTCTTGTCGTATCGTGTCTCTGCGTCGGAGGATGGCCATTCACCTGCCCAATTGTTACAGGGACGCCACTTGCGCACCAACGCTCCAGAATACAGCGAAGAGCTCAGAGTCCCAGTACTCCAGCGTCAACAGCAGGCCAAGGGCAAGACGTTGCACCCTCTACAGCAAGGGGACACGGTGCTTGTACTGGATGACAGATGGTCTAGCAAGGCCAGAGTGCTTCAAGAAGTGGCTCCCCGATTCCATATCGTGGAGACAGAGGATAGAAAGTTTTTAAGGCGAAACAGGCAACACCTGCTTCAAACACAAGAAAGATACCACAGCAGAGAGGCGGGTTTGGACAGCACCGCTGAAAATAGCGAACAAAACGAGAGGAAGGAGCCTCAGCTTCAGCTTCTGCAGCATGGCCCAACTGCACGAGGTTTCGGTGGTCATCCGCAAGCCTGCGCATATGACTTCACCCAAGGTGAGGCTTCGCAAGCAGACCACCGAAGGTCGACCCGTCAGCGCAAGGAGCCCCAACGCCTGCAATACGATGCGAACTTTCGTCAAGTTCCCTAACTTCTCATCATGTCTCTCTGTTGTGGAGTGCGCGTTTCATACCCTTTTTTTTTGTTACTGAAAGGAAAGATGTCACGTGCGTGGCTGTTTTAACAGCAGACGCGCTGGCCGCGGGCCGCGTTCTATGTGCTCCTCAACGCGTCTGTGCGCACGGCACCCTCACGTGCGAAGCTATATAAGGCCTAATAAAGGGAACAGCGTTGTTCGTTACCCAACCACCCGGTGTGTCGTTTGACTCAGACGCTTGCGTAGAAGCCTATGGTGCAAGGTGATCGGCGAGACTTGCACGACGTATATTGAAGAAGTTTTCAAGCTGTGCAAGACCATCGACCCTAGAATGACCGAGGAAGATAAGGTGGGACACCTCTTAATAGGTATTGCGGAAGACGTCTATAACTTCCTCATTAGAAAAGACAACCTGAACACCGTATCAGACGTGATATGGCACTGCCGCACATTCGAGGCGCTGAAAACTCGCCGAATCACGTGGAAGTTTGGACGGCTGGCCAATGTCACGACTGTGGCCAGCATTGGCGCGATTCCACAGACAGACCTTTCAGCTACCATTCGGCAGATTGTCCGTGAGAGCTCCTGCGGCACAAAGAACAAGCGCGTTATGTGCTGCCGCGTTGCACCTCCGCCGCTTTCCGTGACGTCGTGTGCGCATTTCCTCCGGCTACTTGGCAGCATTCGGTGAATGCTGCGGATTGTAACAGCGACCGACACGACCCGCATTATGACCAGGCCGAACCGCGCCATTACGACTCGATTGATCGGCGTTTTGATCAGCACCCACGCGACGTTCGCCCACAAAGTCCCAGCACTGCCTAGGACATCCAAGAGGAGGGGCTGAGTTACTAGAGAGTTTGAGAATTGGGGACCCAAGACGCTGGGCCCCCAAGCTGCGTTGGGCAGCCTGCTCTTGCGTTCGGATAATCAGCGGAGTTTGAGAATTGGGCCGAACGCAGACTGCGTTGGGTCAAGCGCACGGAGCGCCACACGTGGCGACATTGAAATCGTGCGAGACGCGGTTAATACTGCAGCGTGGCGCGCGCTGCGTCTTTGTCGTCTCGCTGGTGACGCAAGACGCCTTGGGGACCCACGCTAGTTTTCCATTTTTGCGTCTTGGGTCAACGCGAGCGCAACAGCCCAAGAGTGGCTTGGGCTCTGCGCATGCGCCCTGGCGGCTCGCAAGCTTCTTGGGTGCCCAAGCTCATTGGGGCCCCAATTCTCAAACTCTCTACTCAGCCTGTGGCCTCTGTGGATTACTTCAATCAGCTTCCGGAAGTTTGCCCTCTGCCCGTGTGTTACAACTGTGGCACGCATGGACACATAGCTAGGTACTGTAACGGACGTTAGGCATTCAGCAATGGACATTCGGGATCGTTTAGCGACTGTCATGCAGGTTTACGATATTCTACGTCGTTACTCTCAGACAGAGCCTCAGAGGAAAGAAATGACGAAGCTGGTGATGGCAGTTGCTTAAAAACTGCTCCGCCACTATTAGATTACGGAGCGCCAAATACTCTTTGTCGGTCTTAGACATTTCCACCCACCGATCAAAGAAACTCAAGAGCCTCGTCGCGTACTGTTTTCCGGTCTCGCCATCTTGGGGCTTCGTCTGTCGGAATTTCTCCTTGTAGCCATCCGCCGTAAAGCCAAAACGTTGAAGCAAGGCTAACTTGGCCTTATCGTAGTCAAGGGAATTTTCAGGAGACAACCGTTCGAAGACTTTTAAAGCCTCTCCACTCAAACACAAGCTCAAAACTGTGGCCCACTTTCCTTTCGCCATTCTCGTCCAGTGGCGACGTTTTCGAAGCTTTTTAGGTACGCATCCCAGTCGTCCCGGTTTTCATTGAATCCTGCAATTAGGCTGTGAGGATTCACGTTGCAAAATGCGTTTGCTCCAGGTCCTTGGTTGGCGGTTCTCGCCACTTCACGATTGCCTTGCGCTTTGGCAACCTTACGCTGCAACTGCAAATACTTCTCCCTTATTGCTTCTAATTCTAACAACTCCTTTCTCGCCTCGCGTTCTGCAGCTCGTCCATCTCGTGCCCGCGCATCCTTCTCGTCTAACCACGCTTTCAGCTCTGCGCCCTCGAGCCCCATGCGCACTGCTAAAACCGATAAATCGCCTCGTACGCTCGCCAACTTCTAAATGCTCCTAACACCACTACAATATTAACGGCTTCATCTTGTCGTAGCGGACGCCCATTTGTCGTGCAGGTTTACGGTATTCTACGTCGTTACTCTGAGACGGAGCCTGAGAGGAGAGAAATGACGAAGCCGGGTTGAAAAAAAATAGGAAATGTAAGAAACATTAATCTGTCTGTCTTAAATTACAACCAAAAGCGAGTCTTCTACCGTCCCACTCTAACGTTCATAAAGATAGAGTCACCGGTGGTGTCGTTGGCGGCGATCACTTTGTGGGCTGACGTCTGATGAGGCGGCGATGCTGACGACGTCACAGACGCCGGGGTCACGCGCCAACCAGCACTTTGGAGCTCGACTGAAGACGTGGTAGGCTGCCTGCTCGCGCAAGAACTGTGGCTGCTCCCAGGCTCCACTTGAATTGTCGCACGGGACCGTTTCCGGCAGGGGACAGCCACACAGGAGGTTCTGCCCTCCACGGGCAGTTTGGGTCCGGAGTCGAGCTGGAACACCGAGGATGCGACCTGGACCAGTCACGAGCGGAAGTCCTTCAGGCCGCGTACCTCCGAGTATACCGTGGGCAGCTGGAGCGTCATGGCCTTGTCGGACTTCTCGCGTTCGGGTCCGGAACCCGACTCGCAGTCGCGCGACACCAGTGATGCTGACTCCAGACTGTTCCAACCCTTCTGCTCTCGACTCGTCTTCGAACGTTTCTTCTTTTTTCTCCTCTTGCCCGTGCCCTCTTCTCATTGGTCTTGCCCAGGGGTCTTCACCGTGCTTTTTCGCGCGAAGTTTCTCTTCGTTCGGCGGACCGGGTTTTCACACGCGATATCTCGCACCAGGGGCGTAGCCAGAAATTTTTTTCGGGGGGGGTTCAACCATACTTTATGTATGTTCGTGCGTGCGTTTGTATGTGTGCGTGCCTATATATGCAAGCAAAATTGAAAAATTTCGGGGGGGGTTTGAACCCCCCCAACCCCCCCCTTGGCTACGCCCCTGTCTCGCACGGCCGTCCTCGCCTTCTCTCCGTTCCTTAGTCGTGAGGCGCCGCTGCCGTTGCCTCCGAACACGTCTTACAACACTACGGTGCCACCACACTTCAACACCACTGCGTCACTACACTTCACCACAGCGACACAATGATCGTACAATGGACACTCATTGGTCAGGAAACACCACTTATGAAGGTTACTTCCGAGAAGAAGCCGTCACTCCCCTCTGAACAGCTATTTTGGAGAAGAAGAAAGGTGTCGAAACCGTTTTCGCTCTCCTGCCTCCGAACAAACTCTGACGCCACCACCAGCTTTCCGAGCGTCTTGATCTCCATCCCCCAGACGGCGTGTGACGTCATCATTTCCTCGACGCCGCCTAGCGTCACCACCGCCAGGAATCTAGCCGGCGCGGCCGATGGAGGTGAGGTCGCTGGAAAATCTTTGCTGCCGACTCAGATACTCCAACTATCTTCCTGCTGAAGAATAAGGTCAATGTACTTATTGATGGCGTTTCTACCGTGACTTCAGTCGACACGGGACCAACTGTTTCTGTCATGAGTGTGGTGTTTAAAAGTCTGCTGAGACGCAAGGTTATGTTTCGTTGGGACCACAGTACAAGCTTTTGTGGAGTGTGAGTAAGGACTCATTATACCCGGTTGGTGTGTGTAACGTGGATGTCTCCTCGGGTGGTGAAATTTTTAACACTGAGTTTACCGTGCTTCAGCGTTCCATACACGACGTAATTCTCGGAATTGACTTTTTGCACTTATGTGGCGCCAATGTTGACTGCCGAACAGAACTAAGTATGTGCGGAAGTGTGTGGTCTGCGCTCTTGGAAGAATCATCCCACAAAGAGAGTGTGTTTTGTGTTTCTGAAGACACAGTTGTGCCCGCTTTATCCGCGATGCGCGTTCCTGTTGTTTGTTCGTGTTCTATTAGTACTTCGTTTGATGCTGCAGGGAACCGGTACATGGGAACTGTCTTAAGAAAAACGTGTTGGTTCTGTATTGTATGCTTTCAGTTACCAATGGATGCACAGGGCTATGATCGCTAAATTGCTGCACTGAAGCAGCACTGCGGTATCAAAGCCTAAAGCGTGCTACGTTTCAGGAAGAGTCGTCTATACCTATGGCAGTGCTTACAGAACTGCGGGATACAGCACAAACCAGTGTCTCGAGCCCCACAAACGAACACATGCTCCGAATGGTAGCTAAATCGCTCAGGCACTATGAACGTCGTGCTTTCGTGGCCCTTCTTTCGAAACACTCCTCAATATTCGACTTTGCGCAGCACGACGGCCCGACATCGATTCCTGCATCCCGAACTCGACATCGCATCAACACAGGATTCGCTGAACCGATTCTTCAAAAACCATATCGTGTGTCCTTTGCGGAGCGAAAGATCATCAACGATCAAGTCGAAGAAATGATGAGCAAAGGAGTAATCCGAGAATCGTCTAGCCCTTGGCCCGCTCCAGTGATACATGTGAAGAAATACGGCACGTGGCGATTCAGTGTTGATTACTGTCCCTAAATGCCGTTACTAAGAAAGACGTATACCGACCCCCACGAATCGACGACGCCATCGATTGCCTCTTTGCGGCATGTTACTTCTATTCTGTGGATTTACGATCAGGTTAATGGCAAACCCCTATGCTCACGGACGACAGAGAGAAGACCGCTTTTGTAACGCGCGATGGATGAATTCAACGTGATGCCTTCCGGGCTCTGTAACGCGCCCGCAAAGTTTGAAAGGTTCATGGACACTATATATACTTCGCGGTTTGAAGTGGGAAGTTCGTATGTGCTACCTAGACGACGTTGTGATCTTCGGCCGAACATTTCGTGAGCATAACGAACAGCTGGACTAGGTACGAAACTGCTTGGGGAAGGCCGGCCTTGTGCTTAATTCTAAAAAGTGCCGTTTTGGTGAACGACAGACGCTTGTGCTGGGACATCTGGCCGTAAAGAAGGTATACGACCAGATCCACAAAATACGACAGCCGTGGAAGCATTCGAGGCACCTCTCTCTGTGAAACAGCTACGAAGTTTTTTAGGCTTATGCAACTACTTTCGCCGATTCATTCCCAAATTTGCTGACATAGCTCATTCGCTCACATGCCTTCTCTAAAAAGGCGTTCCTTTCGAGTGGAGCTCAGAATACGACTCATCGTTTCTTCGCGACTTCAATCTGTCATCAGCGACAGAGGTTCATACCGATGCTAATGGTGTCGGCATCGGCGCTGTCCTAGTTCAGCGTGTCGGCGATAGCGAGCATGTGATAGCGTACGCTAGCCGCTCCTTGAGTCGCCCCGAACGCAACTACACCGTCACCGAACAAGAGTGTCTGGCGGTCGCCTTCGCTGTGCAACGGTTGCGATCGTATCTCTACGGGCGCCCCTATACTGTGGTCACGGATCATCATTCGTTATGCTGGCTTGTGAATCTTTGGGGTCCCTCTGGTCGACTAGCACGCTGGGCACTCTGTCTGCAGGAGTATGATTTCCTTGTTTGCTACAAGAGCGGCCGGCGACGCGCTGTTGCTGGTTGTCTCTCTCGCCAGCCATTCCCGACGACTGAATGTGACGGGGAGAACTTTGATGAATACATCGCTTTTGTGTCCACGGGATTTCCGGATATGGATACCTTCTATCCGAGCAGCGGAAGGACGACAGCTTAGAGCCGCTTTTCGCGGCCGCGCGGGAGTCCGCTGCAGACAATCGTTTTCGCTTACGTGACGGCGCCCTATTTAAGAGGAAGTACTCGGCTACCGGTGCGCGCTACCTTTTGGTTGTCCCCAAGAGCCTTCGCAGTCACGTATTTGCCATGCACGACGAACCAACTTCCGGACATCTTCGGTGCATGAGAACGCTCTACCGTGCTCAGGAACGCTTTTATTGGCCCCGGATGCGCAATGATACCGAACGGTACGTCGCCAGCTGTACCCAATGTCAGCGTTACAAGCGACGAAATGACGCGCCGTCTGGTCGCCTTCACCCAGTTTAGCCTCTTAGCACCCCCTTTGAACAAGTTGGAATAGATCTTCTGGGCCCTTTCACGCGATCCACAGATGGCAATCGTCTGGTTATCGTTGGCGTACACCTAACCCGTTATTGTGAGACGGCAGCACTGCCGTTGGCCACAGCAAAAGACGTTCGCATCTACTTGCTGATTCACGTTATTCTCATGCACGGACCTCCTCGCATTGTAAATTTACCGCGGCTGTTGTTGAAGAGACCCTCTGTCTGTGCTAATCTAGCTTCCGCCATTCCACGCCATACCATACAGACTAATGGTCTAGTGGAACGCACGAACCAAACGCTTGCCAACATGCTGTCCATGTACATCGACTCCGTGCACAGGAACTGGCACACTATTTTGCCTTTCATCACCTATGCTTTCAACACCGCAAGACACGAGAGCACTGGTTCCTCACCTTTCTTTCTCCTTTATGCTCGTCCACCACGCTACAACCTCGACACCATACTTCCCTACTCCGCTCATGACAGTCAGCCGATCAAGGAGATTCTCCTAGAGCAGAGGAAGCGCGACGCCTCGCTCGGCTACGCACCGTCGCCACGCACGACCGGTCAAAGATCCGCTATAACGACCGTCATCGACATGTTTACTTCAATCCTGGAGATCATGTGTGGCTCTGGACGCCTTTACGGAAGCGTGAATGTGCCAGAAGTTTCTCGCTCACTATGTCGGGCCCTACGTTATCCTTGAACGCCTTGGTGAAGTCAACTAACGCATTGCGCGGCTCACAAGCACTGGACGGCGCTCGGCCAAAACAAAAGTGGCGCATATCGCTCGCACGAAGCTCTGCAATCCACGAACCACTGAGTGACTCACCCGGCGGGCTTCGTCTGCCAACGGGGAAATGTCACTGGCGGTTGCGATGCACGACGCATACAGCGCGAATGAACATGCAGACAAAAAGGTGGAAAAGGAAAACGACGTTTGGTGTGCTGCCTCGAGACCCCTTGTGGAATAAACGCGAATCATCCAGGCTCGCTTGTTTTTCAACCTTTTGGTGTACTTCTTGCTTGTAACAATATCTTTAACAGTTAGAAGAGGAGAGTCCCGTTCTGACGTCCGTGTAAAATACGTTTTGTTTAGAGCCGTATCGGCGCCGGAGGGCAAGAGCCCGCGCCTCCCGGCGGCCAGCGTTTGACTCATGGGACACATTAGTGGGGAGAGGTCGAGCATGGATCGCGTGTTTCCAATGTTCGGGCACTCGTACCGGCTCCTCTGTGTGGAATTCATGCCTGATTTGTAGGCCATCTAGGAGTCACGTGCCTGACGGTGTCTGCGCCAAGCGCGTGTATTGGTTTGTTAGGTGAGTCTCCCTGAGCTCCCCGTAGGTGTTGACCACCACCAAGGCAAGAAGTCTTGCATTGAAAGTAGAAATGGGGAGATCTAGGCCTCGCTTGATGATTTTTCGGATGGTGAACTCCTATGAATCTTCTTTATCCTTCCGTTAAGTGCAGGTGCGGAGTCGCATACAAGATGCGAGTTGTGACAAAAGTATGTGCGAGACGAAGCGCATCCTTGCTTTTGAGAGCCCCCCCCCTCCCGCTTGTTAGAGACCCGGCGGACCATGCGGCCCACCTGTTCTCCAACCTTACGATGTTTGTGTAGTGTTGTCTCGACTCTGTGGTGCTTGTGAATCTAGAGTCCAAGGACATGGGTCACCTGTGCCTCGTTAATTGGTCCACTACGCAGGGAAAGGTTAATGGACGAAGTGCATTTCGGCGAAGGCCGAATATGCACGAATTCTGATTTCTGTGGGGAATATTGGAGGCCGCCGTAGGCCGCATATTCTTCCACTACATGGGCTGCGGTTTGCAGCTGTCCTCCATGTCGCCCAGGCTTCCCCCTGTGTCCCACAGGGTGACATCGTCGGCATAAAACGCATGCTTTACCCCGTCGACAGCAGCCAGGCGGGCCGGGAGCTGCACCATGGGTAAGGTCAAAAGCAGAGGCGACAACAGAGCGTCCTGTGGTGTGCGTCGCGTGCCTAGATGATAGAGGCCGTATTCCTTATCTGGAATGCGAATGTATGCAGCTCGATCAGTAAGAAAATTTCGGATTTAGTTGACGGCGCGCTCGCCAAAGTTAGTGGCACTCAGGTGCGCTAGGATATCTTCGTGCTTGACGTTATCGAAGGCTCCCTTAAGGTCTAGCGCTAGAATGATCTTGTTGTGAGGGTGTCCTACGGGAGTAAGTATCTGGTGGTGTTGTTGTAGGAGTATGTCCTGCGAAGGATTCTTTGGTCTGAAGCCGTACATAGAGTCGGCGAAAATGTGGCGTTCTTCCAAGTAGGAGCAGAGACGATGATCTGGCCACTGTTTCCATTAGGTTCCCCGCACAATAAGTAAGAGAAATGGTTCTGAGGTTCTCAGTGTTGATGGGTTTCCCTTGCTTTGGTATGAACAGTACTATAGACGTTTTGCAATCTAGGGGAAGGGTATTTTTCCGCACCAGATGGCATTATGTAGTCGAGAAGCGATTGGTGTGCTGTATCGGGTAGATTTTCTAAGATTTTGACGGTGAGCTTGTCCCGCCCAGGAGCCGTGCCCCGCCTCATTTTGGCTAGAGCGCCGCGGAGATCGTGTAACTGAAAAGGAGCGTCCAGTGCCGAATTCTCCCTGCCGGCATAGTGATACTCGGGTCCCCGCGGGTGCTGCTGAGTTCAGAGATCTCGCTCCCGTAGTGAGAAGGCTAGTTGTGTTGTGGAGCCTTGGAAATTGTGAAGGGCTCGGTGTAGATGTTTTTGTTTCACCTCGCGTTTTAGCGGGGTCAATGAGACTGCAGAAGAGTCTCCACGTATTACGGCAAGACATTTGCCTGCCGGCAGTATTACATTGATCTACCCAAGTTGCCCAAGTTGAGTCGGCGAGTTGAGCAGCGTACTCGACTGCCTGCTGGGTGAGATCCAGTATACGCATGCGGAGTTTGCGGTTGTGTTTTTGCCGGCGCCATCTCTTTGTGAGGCTGCGATGGTCCTCCCAAAGATGGAGGAGGTGGTTATCTAAATCCAGACGACTGTCCGTGAGCTGTATTGTAGTATCGTTCTGTGTTAATGTTTGGAGTATAGATTGGGCCCACTGGGAATAACCAATCTGTAGGATGGGAGAGGCCGATACATACTTTCGGAAGGCGTCCCAGTTGGGTGGGCGAGCCTTGAGATGGGGCGTTGTAGGGGTCGCATAGAGAATGTGGTGGGCAAAAAACAGCGCGCAGACGGACGGGACGAAGAAAGGGATACACAGAACAAACGCTGCTGTTCTGTGTATCAAAATAGTCCTGCTGCACAGAATGTGGTATTGAGAATGCAGTGGTCGCTACCGAGGGTTTCCTCGGTATTAAACCAGTCTGCGTGTCTGATGTTTTTTGTGAAGGTTAGGTCGGGAAGGTGTCTCGGCTGACAGAGTTACCTACACGAGTTGGTTGCGCAGGGTCGGTATGAAGACTGATGCCCAGCGTGGAAGTAAGCTCTGTAAGTTTCCTTCCCCGCATCTCTTCATTGCGATAGCCGCAAAGCCTGCTGGGGGCGTTGAAGTCGTCCACCATTAAGAGGGGGTGACGGCCTGCGAGCTTCAGTGCCCTGCTAAAGATGTCAGCGAATGCGATGTTTTTGAGTTTAGGTTTGCAATGAACATTGATGCGCACCGGGAGGTCGGTTGTGCGCAGGGGAAGGACTGTGACCATGGTGTACGGGTAGGGTGTTGAAATGTCGAGGTCGACCTCTTGCGCAGTTAAGGTTTTATGTACAGCAAGGCAGGTGAACGGGTCCCGTTGAAAAGTGTTATAACCTGAGAGGCGCACGGTGTTGCTGGGCTCCTGAAGAGCAATGACGGCTTCAAGATAGAGGTTTCAAGGTAGAGGCGAAAATGGGCCCGTTTAGCCCTATCCTTGAAGCCTCTACAGTTCCACTGAATTAAAGAAAGTAGTTGGGGTTTTCGGGTTCGCGATGGGGGCCAGCGCTTAAGTGCTGTCGCCACATATAGAACTTGGGGTGGCTGGGAGGGACTCAACCCCTACATCGGTGCCCTGTGCAAGTAGAAGCTCGGAGTCCTCAGAGACGTCAGTGAGGTCGATGGCGTGTGAAATCTTAGAGGGACGGTTAACGTCCTTCAGGGGACTAGCCCTTCGGCTGCGAGGGTTGGTGCCGTGGAGCAAAGTTTTAATATTACTCGTCACCTGTTGGGTGACAGTGCCGCAAAGAGTTTTCGATGCTTTTGCTCATAGTGGTAAGATGTGCCATGAAAGCAGTCACAGCGCTTTCAATAGCCTGAAATAGCTCTTCAGTGTTAGAGGGCTTCGAGGCGGTCGGAGTGGTGCACATGGGTGTCGGTTCTGGAGCGTCAGCGGTAATTTCGGTGAGAGGAGGGGGCGGTGACGCGGGGGTGACGGGCGCAATACTTGCCTCCAAAGCGGCAATTTTCGCTAGAAGCTGCGCGGTCTGTGCCCGCAGCGCAGCGAGCTCTTGTTTGAGCTCGAGGAATTCGGGGCAGGAGGTGGGGAAGGAAGAGCAAAAGGAGGAGGCGGCCCTCGCCCCGTTGCCTACCAGAGAGGATGTCCCCTTGATCGGCCGCCTGAGAGCGCCAGCACCGGTCAGGGGTGGAAAATTCCCAGCTGGGAGCACGGGGGCACTGGGTTCAAGTGTCTTCGATGACGTCTTCTGCGACGTCTGTCGTGTCTTGGGTGGAGGTGGCGCTTGCTGATTGGTCCGTCCGGCAACAGTGTTCTTGGGGGCTTGGTAGGGAGCTCCCGGGAGACGTCCTTCCGGCGTCACGTCAGATGTCTTGGGTGTTGAGCGTTGCTGCGGGGAGCCGCGGCCGCCATGATGCTTGCCCGGCTGCTGCGAGCGGCACCATATTGCTTTGCAGGCCTAGGATCCGGCGAGGTGTCCATCGCCGCACACCAGGCACGATGGCTTACATTCGTGTGATGCCATCCCCTCCTTAGAGGCATCCACAACTTAACAATGGCCGCAGCGTTGGTCATTCGGGTAGGGGTACAGCTTCACCCGGTGGCCCACAGTCCTGCAGCGGTAGCAGGCCGGTATGGTGCGTTTGTATTCGCGTACCGGGGTCACGACACTGTTGTAGTGCACGAACCGTGGCACGTGGCGGCCCTCGAAAGTTAGGAGGGCCACTGAAGTCTTGCCCTGCTTTCTTTTGAAAGCGATGCTTCCACCCCACCAGTGAACTTTTACTTTCAAGCAGGTGGAGGTCGCCTGTTCGTGCACCGTAATGACGCCGCGGCACACTTCCCACTGATCTTGGCGTGGCCGATCATCGGCAGGGGACCCTGTGATGTTTCGAGCGAGAATTCTCGCGAGAGAAGGTTCGCAGTGTTGATGTCTTCGGTTCAGACAACGATGTATTTCGCTCCAACGGGCCACCTTAACTGATAGAATCACTGTTGGATGTGTTCAAATATGAGGTAGCTTGGCGCCTAGTTTCACCTGGTTGAAAGGTAGCTTTGAGAACCACCGTGATTCGAGGCTTCAGCACGATGGTGAAGTCTCCGTAGGAATGCGGGGGCATGCGGTGGCCGCCCGCGATACACGGGATGTGTTCTTCTTGGGTGGAATCTTCGCTGAGGCTTATCGGTAGCCGAGCCCGTGGTAGCTTTAGATTGCTGGCGACGCTTGCGAGCGCCAACACGGTGAACAGTCCCTCGTCCACGATATCCGTAGGTGGAACGGAGCCTTCGACATTGAGGCAGAAAACTTCTTTCCACGCTAAAGTAGTGGGGTCATATCCACGGAGAGCGGTGGCCGCCATATGTGGCTGCGGCCGCGGGAAAATCCCGACGCACTCAGCGTTCGGTCCAACGCTCGTTACGGCGAGCGCAGCTCCCACGAAGTGAGCTGAACAAGTGGGCATAAAATGCCCAAAATGCGGTCCACCTGGATGAGAACGGTGTCTTCTGGTGCCGAACGATGTTAGGAAGACAATAGGCTCAGTTTTGCTGAGCTGTCAAGCACAGTTACGCCGGTCCCGACGAAAACCACAGGAGCCGATGTCAGGCGCGTACCTTTCTTTGAGCTTAATTTGTGACTTCTTTTCTACTTTTGT
Source organism: Rhipicephalus sanguineus (assembly GCF_013339695.2). Classification (NCBI taxonomy): domain Eukaryota; kingdom Metazoa; phylum Arthropoda; class Arachnida; order Ixodida; family Ixodidae; genus Rhipicephalus; species Rhipicephalus sanguineus. The sequence goes on along the minus strand of NC_051179.1, from coordinate 120,907,252 downwards.
GTACGCAGGCGGACATGGCATGATGATTGGAGTTTGTTCCTTCGGCCAGAAAGGAGCGTTGAATCGGCATTTTGTTTGGCCTTTTTGTAACTCGTATGTGCAAGCTGATGCGTGCGGCACAGCGCTCTTCGGAGGCTTTCGGCGTCCAAAGAAATCATATGTTAAGCCATGCGCATCGTTTGTGGCATTTCGGGGCCAATATCCTCACTGGGTGCATTTTCAAGCCACAGTAGGAGATGCGCATGAAGACTGCCCCGCTGCATAAACTCAATGCGTTTGAAGTACTCGGCCGCATAGGGGGTGAACGGGATAACGGTTTAGTGTTAGCACTCGCACCATGTGGTCGAAGTACACTGGCACACCACGGGGTCATCACTTAAAAGCATGGACTTTTCATAAAGGCGTAGCTATTCGAATGGCACTTGCGCATGGTCCGGATCAATGTGTAGACATTGCAACAGGCTCATCAACTCCGTCCCAGTGTATTTGGGAGGCAGGCAGAGTAAGGAATGCTGTGGCTTAACGAGCTCCAAGTACGCCTTGGTGACTTCGCCCATGCCAACTTGTTCCTGAAGAAGACGTTCACCGACGAAACAACTAGTATACGCATAACTTTGGCTGCCATATAGAGCACGTGGTGAGCTCCCGCGCCGCTTCGGTCAGTTCTCCGACATTCGCTACTGTGCTTGCTGCCTGGGTTGATTTTTTGAGGCTCACCGAGGTAGATTTGGGAGAACGGCAGCTCATCCGCATGCTCATCGTAGGCAATGTTGCCGGGTGTCCCATTACCCTGGCACCATAACGAGAACATTGCTGTCATAGATTACGAGTGTCTGCTGACCAAGTGACATGGCCAACTATGTCTGCATAGGATACTGCTGGTCTTCTGGACAGTCTACCCGTTCGCAATTTTCGTCGCTCGGCTTTGCCAGTTTGTCGCACACTTCCACCGCTTTCTCTGGACTGATTATGATGCCATAGTAGCGATATAAGGCAGATTGTTCGAGCAACGCCTTTTTGACTATACCATGAATGTAGACACTTTTGTATATTATTCGACGCTTGATCCGGACGCACAAAGCTTCATCCTGTTCTACATTTCAAGGAAGCATTTGGACTGTTGTGTCGACGCGGATGGGCACGTTCACAATTGCTCGTCTGATGGCGAGCTGGGCGCTGTCACTGCCGTGACACAATTTGCTCGGATCCGCGGTGACACAATTTGCTCGCTAACGAGATTAAGCGTTGGTAAATGCGATGACTTTGGTGTATTACACATACCCATTCGTGTGGAGAAGTTAGGTATGCGGTCTCGCCGTATGTTCTGCATACAAGTGCGACCCCCTGGAACCCAGAAACATTCATGAGGAATGTATCGGAAACCACTTCGGCATTGGCTTCTGGAAGAGGCTTTAGATTATTCTTGTGCCAAAGGCGATTGCACACGGAGGCAAGAAAGCCAAGTGTTTGTTTGTGAAGCGTATGTGAAACATATTTGTGTCACATGCCTATCAACGCCTCGGCTCGTCGCCTCAGTCGTTTGGCTTCGGCTTCACGCACCTTTGAAGCAGGATCTTCTTCGCACCGTTGTCGCGTGGCTTCCGCTTTATGTCATCTCAACTCGGGGTTTTCTTGCGGATGCTTATGCTTGGTCTCAGCTTCACGCGCACTCACGTCGGGGTTGTCTTGGCGATGCTGACGCTCGGCCTCAGCTGCATCTTTGTCGAATATTCGCTCACGGCCAACGCTCTTTTTTGCTCACAACCAAAGACGTCACCATCGGCACTGGAATTTCTACGAAACGACCTCTTTAAGAGAACTTATGCCCTCACAGGGCGTTTGAGTGGTCGTCCCACAGCTTCATAAGAGCCCAGGTCGCCTTGCTGGTCCACTGGACACTCAGTTGTTTTTCTGGGCATCTGTTCACGGCGCCAATTGTGCCAACTCCACTGCACCTACCTCGCCGACACAGAACATTCCACTGCCAACAATACCTTGACGGCACTAGGGACGTGATGCGGACGCCTGAGAATATAGCTAGAGTGTCAACCTCACAGATCCACACATCGCATTACTAGTGGAGATGAAAACATTTTCTCAGGACAAAAATGAATACTCACAAGGCACCCTATTCTTGTGACATGTTTCCTTCTTTTGATCAATTCTGCACCCTGTATGCGAGAGAACTCCCTTATTGCCCGAAACGAAGATGCGGGATGTGCTTTTCCGAAAAGGATCTTTGCCGGAAAAGAGAGACTCCTTTTTCGCGTGTCACTGCGTCCGAACGCCTTTCCGGAAGATGTCCCCTTGTCTAAAGGATTTTAGGGTGCCCGTGTGTCAGGGGTATGATAACTCTTCGTCGACATTCTGCATTTGCACAGGTAGGGCGCCAAGTGGTACGCAGCTTGCCTCGCGGTGTATTTCTGTATTGGTGACCTCGTCGAAGTGTGCCAGAATCGTCGTTTCCATGGTCGGAAGGCTTCTTCCTGCGGCGTCTCCTACCTGAACTCGAAGTCTGTCCTGTTCAGGTTTGTAGGTGGCTCGGCGATTACCCCCTGTAATACGCACACAGGCCGAGAAATCGACACACGGCCTTCTTGTCGGGGGTTGGCGGGAACGTAGCCATGGCGCCTGCCTTCTGCGGGTCGGGGCGGACTCCTGAGTTGCTGACAACCTGTCCAAGGAAGAGAAGGTTTTTGTACGAGAATTGGTACTTTTCGGGTTTGAGAGTTATGCCAGATTACCCATTGCCTCAAGTATTTTTCCGAGGCGTCGGAGGTGTTCGTAGAAGGCGGTAGCGAAGGTACCGTTATCCTTGTAGACAAGACAAGTCTGCAATTTTAATCCTGTCAGCACTATGTCCATAACGCGTTGCAACGTCGCAGGCGTCGAGCAAAGACAAAAGGGCATGACCTTGAACCGGAACAGGCCGTGCGGTGTTCTAAAGGCCGTCTTCTTGCGGTCCCTCTGGTCGACTTCGATATGCCAATGGCACGTCTTGAGGTACATCGAATAAAAGTAATTTGCGTTTACGCAGTCGGTCCGTCTATCCGTGGAAGCGGATATACTACCTTTGTGATCTTGTTCAGGCGACGGTAATCGACACAAAACGCAGCGTTCCATCCTTCTTCTTTACCAAAACTATTCGTGACGCCGACAAACTCTTCGAAGCTTATATGATGTCATCCTGCAGCATTTCGTCGACTTGTCGCTTTATAGCTTCTCGTTCTCGCGTCGATACCCGGTAGGGACTCTGACGGAGTGGTAAAGCATTTTCTTCTGCTGGAATGCGGTACTTAGCTAGTGGTTTGTCGAACCCCTGATGACGATAAGAAAAAGTCCTTCTATTTCAGCAGAAGGCATTGGAGCTGTTGCTGTTTGCTAGAGGGAATACTTGGGTTGACGTCGAAGGATGGTGGAGGTACTGGGGTAGCCTCGTCAGAATCCGAAAAAGCCAAACGCACGGTTGGCGGCTGCGATTTCCTCGATGTATGCTATCGTCGTGCCCCTGCTGTGGTGGCTGTATTCGTGGCTCAAGTTCGTGAGCATCGCTCTTCCTTTTCCTTCATGCGACCGAGCGATGCCTCTTGAGATACAAATGTCACGGTCTAGCAGCAAACGCCGATAACGCTTGGAGACGCCTTCGATGTCTTCAGAGTTTTCGGTGCCGACGGAGATCACGATGCTGGCGCGAGGCGGAATGGTTCTTTGATCCTTGAGCACGTTGAATGCACAGTGACATGGGTGCGTATCCGGCGTTGTCGCTTTGTCCAATGATAGAGTTATCGACTTGGTTCTTAAGTCGATGACGGCGCCGTGATGGCCTAAGAAGTCCATGCCAAGTACGACATCCCTGGAGTAATGTAAGATCACGAAGCTCGCAGGATGCCCCGCCACGGTGGTCTAGTGGTCATGGCGCTCGACTGCTGACCCGAAGGTTGCGGGATCGAATCCCGGCTGTGGCGGATGCATTTTCGATGGAGGCCAAAATGTTTGATGCCCGTGTACTTAGCTTTAGGTGCACGTTAAAGAACCCCAGGTGGTCGAAATTTCCGGAGCCCTCCACTACGGCGTCTCTCATAATCATATCGTGGTTTTGGGACGTTAAACCCAGATATTAAGCTCGCAGGATAATGCCGATTATTGATCTTCACTCTTGCTCTGCAGACTCCAGCCGGAGTTATTAGATGGCCCCCAGCAGTGCGGATTTCAGGGCCTTCTCACGCAGTCTTAACTTTCTTCAGCTTCGGGACGAACGGCCTACTGACGACGGAATAGTCGACTCGAGCGTCGACGAGAGTGGGAACGTTGTGGCCGTCGATAAGAACCGAGGTCGCTAGTTCGTCGTTTTGAGTTATGGTTAGGTCGTGGCATCGGATCACGGCTGCTTTGACTTGCTTCCATGCTGCTACATCGTGTCATCAGGTCTTGTTACGGCGAAGTGCTCTCACGAATATTCTGTCTCATAGGCGGCAAGCTGATATCTGATGACTCATGATATCTGATGAATCATGGTAGTCGGCGGCGGTTCGCCATTTTGTCGGACAGCCACCGCACCTCCATCGGTTGCTGCCCTTAAGTTTTCCGCATGAGCGCTCGCAGAACGGCGCCGAGCAGGGCCAGTGTGCTGGCGCTGGTAGGAGCCTGGCGACGGTGAACGGTAAGGTCGTCAGGGTGTCCACTGCACTCCTGCGAAGTATTCGGTGTCATGACGATGAGCGGCAGTCTAGCTTAGGCCCTCGTGCTTGACCAGCGCGAGGAAGAGAAGGACGAAGGCCAGAGAATAGAACAGCCGGCCTACGAACGGGCGTTGTCTCCTGTTTCTCTCTTGACAATGGCGCAGTCTACGACTATCGAACCGTAAGCTTACACGCTTCCTCGTCCATGGCACCCGCCAACGTGCAGCCGCAGTAAGCGCGAGTTGAGGACGGCGTTCAGGCCTCCTCGGCACCTGCTCACCTGCCGCCGCTGCAACCACTGTTCGGGGACGGCGCCTAGGCCTAGAGTGCCTCGATGCGCGCGCCCCCGCTTAGAGTGGTGTCAGCTTTTGAAAGGGCAGATGCCGCCTCCTCGGCCTTGGCGGCAGCGTGGCCGTCATTTTGAATCCCCGCCCGGTCACTTGTGCGTGGCGCGCGTGCTGTTTTTGGGTCGGTGCTCGTTTCCCTCCAGTTTTATGCGCTCGCTACCGTCACCATGGCCGGGTGTTGCGTGCCGCAGTGCACCAATCATTCCAGAAACGCTGGGAGCTGTATCGTTTTAGAAGAGACTAGGTTTCTTTGGACAGTAAAAAGCAAACGTGACAAGCGGCATCCGAAGAACACATTATGCACTTGCAGCGTACGTTTCCGGCCGGTATTTCGAATGTACATGCAAGGATAACCTCTGCCGGTGTTAACCTTGCGTAATAAATGGACACACTGATATCAGCTACATGCTCAAAATGCTTTGGTTCACGTGTGCATGAATCCTGCATTTTACTTCGCAAACATTCTTTACTGCACTTGGTTGGTCTGTATCTGCCTTTGATTTTTGCTTTCGCTATTTTTGTGATTTGAAATGTATCATGGAATATATTATGCGTGTTTGTCTGCAGAGCAGATCCTTCTTTTTTCCTAATAATATTTATTTGTGAGAATTTACGTCCCAAGAACCCCGATATGATTATGAGAGGCACCGTATATAGTGGAAGGCTCCCGAAATTTTGACCATCTGTTGTTCTTTAACGTACACATAAATCTAAGTACGCGGGCCTCTGTCATTTCACCTCCATCGAAATTGGGCCGCTGCGGCAGGGATTCCATCCCGCAACCTTCGGGTCACCAGTCAAGCGCCATAACTAAGACCACGGCGGGTTCTTGTTTTTTATATTTCTTTCCGTGTTTCAAGTACGCCTTCTGTGCTGGTCTGATGCCCATGTATGTATGTGTGCAGTTAAATGTGTTTTATCCTTCCCTGTTTCTGTGTTTCAAGGTTACATTTTCGTCCTGTCTTAAATAATTACGCAGTTCCTGTTTTTTTAATCATTTACGATCTCTGTGAATTGACTAGTGGCAGTTGTGTTTTATTATGTAATCTGCGTTTTATTTGTGTAATTGCTTCTGTCAGCGCAGCGTTAATGCGCACAAATAAATGGCCTATACACTGGATAATAACGCGCGCGCGCACGCACACACACGCGCACGCACACGCACGCACACACACACACACACACACACACACACACACACACACACACACACACACACACACACACACACACACACACACACACACTGAGTATCTTATTTCTTTGAGCAAGCATAATTTATTTATTAATAATGTAAGCCCTGAAGGCGCATACAGGAATACGCATACAAACAGTTCTCGCGAAGCGTCTATGCAAACAAGACGCATGAAAACAACAAGAAGACGGGGAAGCATTGTTTACAGTAGACACGTTATGTCAGTGAAAAAATACAAGAAACGAAGTCAAGTTGTACAATGAGTACGTCATGGAAAACCAGTTAATGAAATAAAAACTCACAGGCTCCCTTATGCGTTCGCTTAAGACGGCTCGAAAGCGAAAGCCATCTTTTTCCGAGTCCGTTTTTTGCGCACAAAGCGCGGTTTAACATTGCCTCCAAGATCGGAGGCACCGCACCTGGTTTTGCACTGCCTTCGTGATCTGCCTACTTTTGACCAAGCTACGATGTCATGCGATAACGGCATCATATGACGTCACGCCAAATTTGTGAAGCCATGATGACGTCATATGGTGGCGTCAACACGTGACGATGATTTTTGCATCCCTCGTCCCCAACGTCGTGGTACGCTGACGCCGTAGACGCGGAACGCCGACGGTCAAATTTCGCGTTTGATGAGGCATTTAAGGCTTTCGCCTTAAAAAAGACGTCCGCCACGGTGGTATAGTGGTGACGGAGCTCGGCTGCTGACCCGAAGGTCACGGGTTCGATCCCGTGATAGAGGCCCGTGTACCGTGCGATGTCAGTGCAGGTACCAGATGGTCAAAATTCATGGAGCCCTCCACTACGGCGTGCCTCATAATCATATCATGGTTCTGGCAAGTAGAACCCTAGATATTATTAAAAGAGACAAATAAACGACGCCGTGCATGTGCCGCACAAAGTGTAAAACAGTATTGGAAACACTCAATGATATGTGCATCGAATTGGGCATGCGAGTAAACCTGCAGATACAGGAAAAGAAACTGCAGATACAAAAAGAAGGGAAAACGCACTAATACTGCGCGCATGAAAAGTTTCACGGCATACTACTTAACAACGTATTCATCGTTTCGATAAGGACTCAAGGTGCAACTCGAGTGCCGATACAGTAGCGGCTACAGATTGTGAGCAAGAAATGTCAGCAATAATAATGATAAAGAAGCTTTCGTTTCATTTTAGCAGGATATTCGCACCATACTGCCCCTCGGCCCTTTATTCTGTGTACAATATGTATGATGCCATTTATAATGAACGAAAGCCATCTTCTTCCGAGTCCGTTTTTTGCGCACAAAGCGCGGTTTAAGATTGCCTCCATGATCGGAGGCACCTCACCTGGTTTTGCACTGCCTTCGTGATCTGCCTACTTTTGACCAAGCTACGATGTCATGCGATAACGGCATCATATGACGTGACGCCAAATTTGTGAAGCCATGATGACGTCATATGGTGGCGTCATCACGTGACGATGATTTTTGCATCCCTCGTCCCCAACGTCGTGGTACGCTGACGCCGTACACGCGGAACGCCGACGGTCAAATTTCGCGTTTGATGAGGCATTTAAGGCTTTCGCCTTAAAAAAGACGTCCGCCACGGTGGTATAGTGGTGACGGAGCTCGGCTGCTGACCCGAAGGTCACGGGTTCGATCCCGTGATAGAGGCCCGTGTACCGTGCGATGTCAGTGCAGGTACCAGATGGTCAAAATTCATGGAGCCCTCCACTACGGCGTGCCTCATAATCATATCATGGTTCTGGCAAGTAGAACCCTAGATATTATTAAAAGAGACAAATAAACGACGCCGTGCATGTGCCGCACAAAGTGTAAAACAGTATTGGAAACACTCAATGATATGTGCATCGAATTGGGCATGCGAGTAAACCTGCAGATACAGGAAAAGAAACTGCAGATACAAAAAGAAGGGAAAACGCACTAATACTGCGCGCATGAAAAGTTTCACGGCATACTACTTAACAACGTATTCATCGTTTCGATAAGGACTCAAGGTGCAACTCGAGTGCCGATACAGTAGCGGCTACAGATTGTGAGCAAGAAATGTCAGCAATAATAATGATAAAGAAGCTTTCGTTTCATTTTAGCAGGATATTCGCGCCATACTGCCCCTCGGCGCTTTATTCTGTGTACAATATGTATGATGCCATTTATAATAAACGATAAATTGTTTGCAAACTTAGCAAAATGAGCCACCTTAATCGCGCTTAGGTAGCTTCGCAACACTAAATTGTGTGTTTTCAGATACATATGCTGCTGCTGCTGACATGTATACAAATACTTTAAACGACTGTTTGTGTATTTGGAATGCAGAGCTTACGAGAAAATTAAGTAAGGCTTTAGACTTTATCGTTTCCGGCGTAAGGAAGAGGATTGGTTTTCAACATAACAGTCTACGTCTACCTCTAGCGCATAACACATGCACAGGCCGTCAGCTTACATGAATTACATGCTTCCTTAATAAAGATTTAGGCAACAACAGCAATAAAAGCTGCCCAAGCTTCAAAAAAGAAAAGAAAAAGAGAAAGCTCACTAGCGTGCACTTGTTTCCGGACGTATCCGCGCACCGCAAGCGCTTTGTATAGCGCGTTCCGCATGCTGCCGAGCTGCGGCGGGATCGGCAATGGCGGTCGTCGCACCAGACGACGCGCCTGTCTTCACCCTCAGCGGAGCGCGCGGGCATCAAGGCACCCTACCTAGGCCTCCTCGGCGGCTCCACACCACGTCACCGATACCTGTTCACGACAAGGGACGCCGTTCACGCGTCCTTCGCCATGGATCCCGCCGGCGTGACCACCGGGACCACCGCGAACTCCGCCTATTGCTCACCCGGCGCCTCAACCGTCAACGGCGCGGAACTATTACGTGTCCTGACGGAACTATCTCGCCAGCTCGACCACTTGTCGTCTTGGAACTCCGGATTCTCGCCTGCCGCTTCACCATCGTCGGCTGTTTGGGCAGTGCCGGTGTTCCGCGGCTTCCAGGATGACGTCTTCGGGTGGGTTGAGACTATCAACTCGCTCGGCACCCACCACGCCTGGTCGGACCATCAAAAATGGCTGATTGCTGTCGACCGCCTTCGCGATGCCGCCAAGGCATGGCATGGCTACGAAGGCGTCCGGCAGCGATCTTGGTCGGAGTGGTGTGCGAGGTTGACGAGCCTCTTTCGCCCGCTTTTTCATGCCTGTGACCCCCTGCCTACCGGCCCACTCTCGACCGCGCATGGGGGCTGTGAGGCACACCACCTCGACGGCGCGGCTCGGGCATGCACAAACCTGCCCTCCGCCTGAGATCAAGCTCGCAAGGCACAGCGCTTCTATGGGGCAGCTGTGCCCTTCACCAGCGTGCCCTCTCTCGGACGTCGAGCTCATGTGGGGCACCAGCTCGATGGGGCATTGGTGCCCTCGAGCCCCACGACAGAAACGCTCTCGGGCGGCCCTGAAACTAACGTCGGACGCGGGTCCTGCACTCCGCTGCTGGTATCCACCTCTGCGCCGGTACGCGACATCTTAACATCACTGAGAGAGACCGAGACCACTCCTCGTCAAGCGCAGTTGGAGGAGCCGGCCTCAGATTCCTCTTCGCTGGGGCACATACAGACACCAGCACCTGTCGTGCTTGACACGCCTACAGTGCAGGCGCCGGAAGAGCCCAAGGCATCCATCGCTGTGCTCAATGACGAGTTTCATGAGGGACACAGCCTCGCTGCTGAAGACACGCGCAGCAACCTCTCCAACGAGGGCAACGCAGAAGTCAGCGCGGCAAACACCGACGAGCAGGGTTTTCCGCCGAGTATATCGAATTCCGCGACCACGACCACGACCACGACCACCTTCGCGCACGTGGCAGCACCTCTCGTGTCTGGTCCACCTTTCGCGAAGGTACCGGAAGAGCCCATGACACACACCAGTGACACCGCTGCGCTCACAGACCCACCGGAGCCGCTTCTGCTGCTTCGAGAGCATTCCTTGACCGAATGCGCAATCGGTCACCTCATGCTGAGAGACTAGGTTCTCCGGGAGAAGCTCAAGAATGTTGCCCTGTCTATACTCCCAGAGCCCATTGAAGTACTACCATCTATCCCTAAGAAGCCTGCGGTAGAACTCCCAGCCAAAGCACCCGGTGTGCCTTCTCGGATGCTGTTTCGGCAAGCTTCTTTGGCCGTGCCGCGTCTGGCGCTTTCGCCACGACACAGCAGAAGCCCGACGCCAAATGTGTCTATGGCAGCTGTCCACAAAAAGCCCCTGCGTGGCCGAGACCGACCACAAGGATGTAGCCAGTCTCGTCCTCCAGATACACTTCTGGCAGATCGCCGAACGAAATCGCAGCGTGGCCGGGACAGACCACCGAGATTCAGTTAATGCCGCCCACCAGAAGCGACATCAGCAAAGCTCCGAGCCAAGCCTCAGCACTGTAGCGAACGACCACAGCGACACAGCCAGCATCGGCCACCAGAGCCATTGTCCGTGGCTTCGCTCTTTCGCAGTCATGGCCGAGTGTCATGACGATGAGCGGCAGTCTAGCTTAGGCCCTCGTGCTTGACCAGCGCGAGGAAGAGAAGGACGAAGGCCAGAGAATAGAACAGCCGGCCTACGAACGGGCGTTGTCTCCTGTTTCTCTCTTGACATCGGCGATGTCGCCAGGACCTCGATCTGGACACGGCGCGTTGACCGCGAAGCCGCGTAGTCCCATCTGGCGGTACTAGCAACGACGGCCGGCTTTGCGGCAGTGGTAGCAGAGTGGGCGGTGGACAGGGGCGCTTCAAACGTCGGTCTTTCTAGGGGCGTAGCGCTGGCTCAGGCGGAAGGTAGGGCGTCGGTGGTGGTGGTGTCTGGAGACGGAACTCCGGCGGTGCGACGGCTTGGCGTGGGCGCGGAGGAGGAGCGTGACGAGGGACTGCAGCAGCGCAGCTGACAGCTTGCGGCTCCGGCTCTGCACGGCGACAGCAATGGAATGCTCTTGAGGCTGCGATGAAGGCAAGAAGTTTCGCAGCTCCGCCTGCACGATCGCTCTGATCGCCTCATGCATGTTGTCGGTTTCTAGCTCTTGAACGTCAGCGTAGCTTGTAGCCGAGGAACTGCGGCTGTATTGCCGCGTTCGTATCTCGAGCGTTTTCTCGATTGCCGAAGCCTTCTAAGAAAATTCAGCGACCATTCGCGGTGATTTCTTATCAATCGAGCGCAGATCTTGTTTTACACCCCGGACGAGGAAGCTGAATTTCTTCTCTATGCTGGGGTTGGCGTATCGAAACAGGCGAGTCATCTCTTCCGTGTAGATCGCAATGTTTTCATTGGGAAGCTGCACACATCCATAGCATAGGCCTGACTGGCTGCCCAGGCGGCGCTGCGAAAACGGTGCTAAAAAGCGCCCCCTACGATAAGTTGTTTGGTTTCGAGTAGTCAGACTGGCGGCCGCATGCAGCACTAAGCTCAGATGCGCAATGGAGCCGCCGCTGTCGGTGGTGCTGCGCTTTGGATCTCGGCCAATTTCTGGCGTGGCTGAGTTCTTCAGGCCAAGCAATCTGCGTAAACGCAAGAAGCTCGTCAACGTCAAGTATGTTTACTACGTGCAGGAGATTGAAGGAACCGTTTCGGCGCGCTGCAACTCGCAAGTGCAGCGAATCTCATACGACGTTGAACTCGAGTTAAGTTTTTCGAGGCATGCTCGCGCGATTAACGACAGTGCATAAACGAAAAGATTGCTGTTAAGAAAGCCGTAATGATTTGCATTACACGACGAAACGGAATCAAGAAAGGTCCAGTGACGAAGGCTAGCCGTCGGCGGCCCGAATGAGCGCATTCGCGCCTTGTGCCGTTTTCTGCCGCATTCAGTCGCAAACACACTTTTTCCCCATGCACGGTCGTAATTTTCAACATTTGCTTCTAGGGAATTCGTCAAATTCTGTCAGGGTGCGGTGGCGGTCGAGAAGCGACGGCGCGCAATGTTTACAGCCGGCCGCTGGAAGCAGCCGGCTGTAAGCTGCCGGAAAAATCGTAGGCAGATACGCAGGGTGACTCATGGCATCGTTTTTCTCGTTTCCCACGAAATGCCGGCTGCATATCCTCGTGATCGCCGTCGGCAGCCACGGCGTGCGTCTGGACTGCACACAGGGAATATATACATATATAAACGCGTGCACGCGCGTACGAAAAGTAATCAGCACGTTACGTTGCAAACCACGTTTTGCTCGCGTACTCACTTCACGCGTCGGACGGCACGTATCCAGCGGTTCCGTCGCTCCACTTCGTACGGCTTTCAGGGGAACCAGTAAAACCGCACATTAGGATCCTTACCCACATGTTCGAGGCAATTAACCACGCAACAATAACGGCGGCGACCGCGCTTCGGGACCGCGCTTCGGGACCGCGCGCTGCTCAGAGCCGTCGCCCGGACGACCTGCTTTCGGCACGGTTTGTTGAAGCAGGGATCGCTCGTCAAACATGTCAGACTCTGCAGGCATAGCGGACAAGTTCCTGCGTACGTTTTAAGCACTTTTTGAGCCTGAAAACTAGGCGCAAAATTAAGTAAAACGCTCAAAGCAACTGAGAACTGCGTAACTCGCCGGTCGGCGTCCATTTTTTACTACCCAAGCAACTTCGGCGCACGCCACCAGGCTCCGCCACAGTACTCAAAACTCCAGCGCGTCAGCCCTATTCTGGCGGCCTGTTCCTTGCGGGTGACGCTCTTTAAGGTGCTTATGAACGTCGTGCAAAAACATTCTCGTTTTTAGTGAGGATTCTCGGTTCTCGAACCACATCGTCGCGCGTCTTCAAGGTGTAAGTAGACGTGACGTAGTTTCTCTTGAATGCCACAGTTGCTGAAGGCGTGAACTCTGTCGAACGTCTCCAGCCGGCTCTCTGGGTCTTCAAACGATGATCCACGGAAAGTAGGTGGCTCTTTGGACCGCTGCATCATGACTGCAGCTGGGGCCACACTAGTAGTCATCGTGGCAGTTGTCTTCGTCGCCGTGGTTGTCATAGTGGGTAGGGGTTCGTACTCCTCTTGTAAACCTCGCAGCCTGCGGCTAGCTCGTTGCTGCACGAGGGCTTCGTCTGCACGGTGTGCGCTTGGTTCCCGGCTTATCGTGGCCGACCGAAGATGAAGGAACCAGCACCTCCACCAATTGTCCAGGGGTTCCGACTGTGAAGAAAGTAAAACGGCGACGATTAAGGTGGAAAGCCTTCCTAGGCGAACTTGTGCCCAGAAAAATAACACTCAGAGTGCATGGGAAATGGCAAAAGCGTCGGCAATCTGATGAGCAATAAGGTGCGTTGGCATTTATTCATGTGGCATTGAAGATTCCAGCCTTATTGTTGGTCTTCGCATTAGTTTTAGAATAAACTGTACTGTTCACGTTGCACGCTGAAGCTTATCAGAATAACCTAAAATAATAGCGAATGTTTGACATTCCGGGGGGCGCGTACAACGCAGTGGTTACACGTGTAAAGGGCGGCTAATCAAATTGCAATGACAAGCGCGCGTGGCAGTGTTTCGCCCATGGCACCGTTTTAACTAAAGGAGCACGGATTACTTCTCTGTGAGGATCTTATTAATTACGTAAGGTTTACGCAAATATGTGCGCACGTTTTAGGCCCGTATATTACCACCTTACGCTATCGTCGATCACGCTCTGACTATTTTCTTTGCGCTCTTTTGTCGTCAATACTCCTTGCGTCATTCACCACCACACATCATTTTCATCATCAATACTACACGAGGTACAAAGCACAAGTTGGACTGTTGAAGAAGTTCAAGAGCACGAAGGAACGAAGGGAAGTATGAAGGAACTGCACGAGACGTTAGAAATATTGCGAATTCACCATAAGGCCACACAGTGTGAAACAGGTTTAGGACTGCGGCAAAACGTAAGACCACTCAAGAGGAAAATAAAAATACTTGGGGCCACACCAGATATGACTGTTTTTTGCGAATCAGAATTGAACGCCATTACAGCAATATAGGACAAGCTTGAGTAAGGCATACTGAGCGGTGTTGGCGCAGTCGAGCACAAAAAACCATATCATCACGTAAGAGACAGTCCACTTGCTCGTACGAATAAGGCAGAGAGAGAGAGAGAGTCGCGGTGAGTTAAGACCGCGGATGCTGCAGCACTTCTGGAGAGGGATCACGATAGATTCATGGTAGAACCTGGTGACGCACTAGAGCTGTACAGAACGTCCCAGTAATGAGTGCATGTAACGCGTGTTTTTCTTATACCCGATGCAGAAACTACACAACGAGAAAGAGAAGGAAAAGGTGGAAGGGCATAGGCACAGTGAGCTAAAACGCGAGCTGCGAGAACAGCAAATTCTTAAGGGGTGGTGCCACCAAATTCGTGGCTTGCGCGCTCTTTGCTGTAAACGTTTCCTATAGCTCCAGGAAGCATGATACACGCACCAAGATTCGACGGTAGAGTGTAGGGGGCTTGGTCACGTGTCCACACAAGGCTGTGACGCACTTACCCAGAAAGCAATCGAAATTCGGCGAGTGATGCAGCAACCGATGCTTTGCCGGTACGTACGTCGCAGAGGTGGCGGAGGTCACTGTAGCAGATCTGGTGTGACGTCACTACAACTTTCGTTGCCCCCCTATAGAGCTACGTCAGTGTGCGCGCCAGCGATGGGTCTCCCTCGGGAGATTGGGCATTTAGGTACACGCTGGAAGTGAATTAAAATACATTATAAACGTTTGCTGTGTCGCACCCTTCGTGTGGAGTGTCCTTGCATACAGAGGAAACCCACAACAGGCTTGTTATAGCGTGGAATATTGATGACACCACCCTTTTAACGCCCACAGCGATCATACGGGCGATAGTGAGAGTATCACCTAAGCGAGCATATGGAGATGCTCAAGCAGCTTCTGCAGGTCTCTATCGCTTGAAAGTTGGTAAACCAAGCGGCGCTGCCAATTACCACGGAATACGTGGTAACTTTTCTTGCCATCAAGCGGCTGACTTTTTTTTATTAAGCTCTGCTCAATATGTCACACTGTGGTCACCTTGAGCTCACGTCTATCTGTGGCACTACGTTCATATTACTTTTCATTCTTGTCTAACTGCTGCTCACAGGATAGGTGTAGTCGCCAAGCGCCTTTTTGCTTGGCGACTTTACTGAACGGACACAAAATTGCGAAAGCGAGATGGGTTTGAGTCGTCTACAAAATATCAACGGCAAATATCGCCTTTGATATATTTGAAATGATTTTTCATATGTATAACGCGTAATTGAGTCTAACACAGAACGTATTGAGACGTTGAAATTTGCGTCTTGTGTGTTTCATCATCCCTTCTTCAGTCCGTTATATCGACATCTACTTGATCTTTATATAAACTACCAACCAGCACAAGTCTGTGTTGGCTCTCGTCCTCCTTGCGTGAAAGCGTGGCTTTCGGCCTTGTCGAACTCCGCATTACTTGAGCCGTATTCTGAAACGATCGCGAAAGGCGACAATTGCCGTATTGTCGCCTTTGGTTCGTGCTGATTGGCTACGGAGCAAAACCGGAAAAGTGAGGGCGCCATCTCGAATTTCCGCTGACGGCAGGTGCTTTTGGCATGCGTGCAATAAACGAGGACACCAGATGCCCGCTATGCGCAACCAAGCAATTATCTGTAAAAGGCATTCATAATAACCGAGAAAAAATCCGGCAGCTCCACTAATGTGAAGCCTGAGGAAGGGCGTAGCACGGGTACCCAGCGATTGCCGTTCGTAGATTTCCCTCTGCTCCGTTTACCAAGCCGTCGATGATGCCAATGTTTGAGGTAAGCATGTAGGTTTACCCGGGCTCGAGTAGAATCTTGTTAGGAAGATTCGCGAACTAGGTGTGCGACATGTGCGCAAATTTTCGCTGCGCTTTATCGACTTCTTGTCTGTCACGGCAGCTGAGATACGTGTCGTCTGCAGCGAGTGCCGTGAGGTTGTTTCCCCCTTCAGATGTAGCGCCGCAGAGAGTAGGCGGCAGGAGAACGCGTGCGCTCTGCGAGAAGGTGACGCTCTTCTCGCGCGGCGCCGGAGGCAGCCGCATATTTCCTAAACATCTTGATGGGTTTTAGTTAATTATTTCGATTACTTAGTTATATCTTATTTATGTTGTTTTAGACCTCGTTCGTTCATTCTAGCCCTCTTTTGAGCATTGCTATTAAAAAAATTACACCATCTCCCGCTAAAGGGCACCATGAGGCGATGCGAAGCCGGAGCACTTGCACAATCGCTTTCCGTTGGCGTTCGTTGGGCATGCTACCGACCTCGGTCAGACTGTTATCGAACCAAAGTCGGTCGCACACGTTGAAGCTGTGCTCGAAGCTCCGGTCGAGGAATTCGCGCTGGAACTGGGCGTCGGCACCGTCGAAGCCCGGGCGTTGAAGTTGTCTAGCGAGGGAGAAAATAAAAACGCGTGTCCTTTGTGTGTTCCTTAAGCAGGCATACATCAGTAATAGTCATTGTTGTTGTACTGTTTGGGGTGTTCAGTAAAATAAGAATGCTGTTTTGTACTGCAACAGTTATTTCATCTGTGTTAACAGATCACGCAAACAACTTGGACACATGCACGTAAGAAACGTACGCAGTGCATCGCGCGCACGCATAAAAATACGGGCCTGTCACTTTAAAACAAATAATACAGAACAATCGACGTAACAAACGGCATGGTTGTCTAGTGGAGCAGCGTCGGCAGTACAAATATCAAACCAGAATGAAACATGAATAGAAAAACGGAGAGTAACGGGCGCTTTGCCCACTGCTTCTATGAGCCGCGCGTATCCACCTTTCGCCACCGTTCGCCGTTGGTGGCGCCACTAGTACAGCTTAAAGCAGCAGCGCACGAGGCGGATAGTGTTTGTTCTTCTCCTTTCCATTATAGAATTTTCTTCCCCAGCGTAGGGTAGCAAACCGGACGCGCGTCTGGTTAACCTCCCTGCCTTTCCTTCATTTCCTTCCTCCTCCTCCTCTTTGTTTTCTGCTTCGATACAACTTCTTTTTATGCTTTATGTATTGTGATTTTTATGTAACCCCCCCCCCCCTGCTCAATGCTCCTCTGGGGCTTGTAGGGTAACATGAATAAATAAATAAATAAATAAATAGAAAGAGGACTCTGTGCGATGGCGCTCTTGTAGTTCTTGGTCGACGCTCGCGCGATTACCTTCAAATCGCGCTCGACTTTACATTATAGCTTCGTGCATCGGGTTGCCAATCGCAGCAGTTTCACCGAAGATTGGAACAGAATTTCGCTACTGGCATGATTGAGGAACACACGAAAGAGCACCGGAGCATAGCCGGGCTTCGAGGGAGACGCGCGCGTTTGTGCGTCGCATTCCTTCCGTCAGTTGCGCCAGGCGTACGAGGAGAGGTACCACTCTTCTCTTACTCTTCTCCACTGACGCCCTCTCACCTCGCCAGTTGCAGACAGTCGCAGCTCACGCGCCACTACAGCCGAAGCCAATAAGAAGCCGCGCTCGTTGTCTTGGAAACGTGGAAGGAGGGGAGGGGTGCACACGACGGGCGTACGGGCGCTTCTCGCCCCTCGCGTCTCAGACGGTTTGGCGGCGTTATGGTGGCTAGCAGCGTGGCTGGGTAGGTTGCGTCCCGTTTCTCCGGAGAAGCCCCCGTGGAAAGGCAGCTGCCCAGGAGAGCGTCTGGCTCGACGGAACGCACCGTTACGGCTTTTAAAGCAAACGTGAGCATGCATCGATTCTGGCATTGTAGCTAAACAAGAAAGGTTCGAAGCAGACACGCTGAGAATTTGTGAATGTGTAAATGAAACGCATGCACAGAGTGAAAGGGTCTGGACGCCGAGCAGACGCCAACGCTGAGCAGACGCCAACGCTGAGCAGACGCCAACGCCGAGCAGACGCCAACGCAATGAGCATACGACGGATGAAAGGTCGTTAGTGTCCATGCTTAGGCAAAGCTGAAGCTTTATCCAATTTTCTGGAGTCTCCGGCTTTCTTCAAGACGCAATCCACAGGCAAGAAACTGGCCACTGTTCGTTTTATCGCCAAGGATAGCACACTGTCTGCCTTTGTCTAGCACTATGTCGGGCGTTTGTGGTGTGCTGACTTCCTTCTCGTGTCCGTGTTTGCACGCCCTGTCTATTCAGAATGAGTACTTACAACTAGCTCAGCTCTGTTATTTTAAGTCTGCCACAGTTTCAAGTATGTCGCATTTGCTGTACCGAGCCTTCAGGGCGAGGACTGTATCGGTTTGTTTGACCGTGATCCCACCGTTTCGTACTGTCTCGCGAAATGATCGCCACAGGTGTGCAACGAGCGCGTGTAATGGTTTTCATCTGGCCATGGACGCAAGAGTGACAGCTGATATCGGGTGTTTCTGCGTTGGCTACACAGGCCTATGCTTGAATGACCGTCTGAGCATGTTCGCTTAAAGGCTGTGTTCCCAGTCATCCAGTCAAGCACTGGAAAGAATGCAGTTACAGCCAATGAACGAGGAGCGCACTGTTTTAGGAAAGTTCAGTACATGAGAGCAGCCAAGCGTACGTTTTGTTTCACTGCATAGCTGAGAAACATCGCAGTCCGCTTCGCTGACGCATGTAACGCATTTTCCTTTCTCTCTCGGCGCAGGTGCTCTGTTATTTGCCGGTGTTGTGCGCAATAAACAAGTGGTTATCTCATAGTCTTGTCTGTCGTTTTATCGCCGTCGCCTCTAGTGCGGCTGATTTCCGTCTTAGAGGAAACGGTGAGAATGAAACTCTTTGGCGCCTTACGTCTCTCAATATACACATACAAACAGATCCTTGACCCCTTGACATGTATACCTTGAGCTGTCACAATAGAGATGCCGCATTGCAGCTTCCACTGTGGCGTTTGAACACGACACCAATAACACGCTTTGACTAGTACGTGCGTAGCAGCCCGAAGTAAACGTTAGATTCGAAATTCCAATTATAGCAATAAACAGCCGCTTTATGAAATATTTGCTTCAGTCCTTCAAACGTGGGCATGGGATCTGGAATTTTTCTAGCAATGCAGAGTTCTCGCGTTCTTTGTTTACCGTTGTCATAGGTCGGCATTATAACTGAATACTCACTCACCCAAGCTTTTTCAAGGCTTTGCACTTACGTTCATACTCACTAGTACTCACTCATGTAGCGTACTGGAATGATATCCTAATGACGCGTCCTGAAGGAGCGCGCGTACCCCTTTTTGGTGAAGCCACCAGAAGCTGCCACTGCGCCTTTTTATTGCGATAGCAACACTCTCGGCGCATTTTTACCGTCGCCGTTATGTCCCGAATATGTATATGTATGTATATATACATATTTAAAAGGCACGAAGTAAAATAAAGCATGACGAAAAAATTCCGAAGCACCCGGCCGGGAATTCGAACCAGCGACCCCTCGCTCCGCAGCGCGCTTCGTTAAACAACTGAACCAGGCGCAATGCATGAGCCGGCAAAATAGCGGCGACCTATTTATACACACCATTTACCGCTGGTGGTACGTATATCTTGGAGGAGCTTGAGCGTGTTTTCGATCACGCAATGCTCGATTTTATTTTCAGTTTGTACACTGCCCTTGAGACGCGCACGACAAAGTGGCCCCTGTCTGTACGCACTCGTGATGTGGAACAAAAAAACACAGGTTACACCTTGCGTCAGACCACCCCCGTGTGGCAGCAGACGCAGAGGGGTCACTCTGCGTCTGCTGCATAAGTATCTAACAGCGTCTGATTCTACATTGTCGACACTTGCCGTGCGTTGCTCAAGCACAAACACGTAACCAATGTGACAGTTGTTCACGCTTGACCTGTGTATACCCGTGGTTTTTTTCGAGCGTCCTTTGTGCTTGAGCGGCGCGCTGCAGTATCGAGCTGTTTGTCGTTCTTCGTCTGACATTCTAATTTCTTGCTATCGCATTCATTGCTTCGCCCTTGCGGCGAAACTGTGACTTCTATTAGACCGGCTCCTGTACCGTTGCGTTTGGGGTTGTCTGCATTTTTAGGCGTTCCTCAGGCACACGATTCTTTCATTTCTGCTGAAAAATATTGTATTTAGTAAACAGTGCACAAAACGTTTCTGACAGCCGCATCGACACACTATTAGCGACAGCGTCGTCTGCTAGCGCAAATGCTGCTCATTGCGCTTCCAGTTCGCGTCATTGCCTACGGCAGTGACTTATTCGCCGTTTTGTTTATCGTCCACTGCGCAAACCCACCATACCTGCGCCTCCTTCGATGTAGTTCCTTTTGCGCTTTATTCATTGCCATTTTTCTGTATTCGCCCCCGCCTCTCTTGCTCGATGCTCCTAAATACATTTTGCTTCTGTGGCGCAATTTCTTGCACATTTAAATCGCGTGCTTATCATAAACGACAAAAAAAAGTGCACAGCAACATCTGCGCAGCGTTGCTATGCCGGGAGGCGTACAATTTCATAATTGCCTCGACGTACGCATATTGACGGTCGTAAAGTGTTCGTACATTATTGTCGGTTATAGAACTGCAGCTAAAGAAAATTGTTCCAGAGTTCTATTTCACGGCGTACCTAATAATCAGATCCAGCTTTT
Source organism: Rhipicephalus sanguineus (assembly GCF_013339695.2). Classification (NCBI taxonomy): domain Eukaryota; kingdom Metazoa; phylum Arthropoda; class Arachnida; order Ixodida; family Ixodidae; genus Rhipicephalus; species Rhipicephalus sanguineus. The sequence goes on along the minus strand of NC_051179.1, from coordinate 120,886,507 downwards.
CTGAAAATTTGAGCCCGGAAATTATTTTTTTTTTCAGCTAAACAATGAAATTTGCCGCATCTTCAAACGTGATGCTCGGAATAATCCAGCCACGTTGGTGTATCTTTTTAGTTATCCACAATCAAAATGGCAACTACGAAGGAACATTGAAATACACACTGAACATACAATCACAGTACAAGCGGCACTGTTGGAACAACTTGTAGCACGGACATTTAGGAGCATAGACTGAGCTTAGTACATTTTGATGCCTAGCGCCTTCTTTCATTACTTTTATTAACGCTCTTCGTGGAGAGAGAGAGAGAATGAATATATGAAATGCAGGGAGGTTTACTATGCTAACGTCCAATTTACTACCCTACACATGGGGAGGAGAATAAGGGAACAAAAGAGAGAAAGTGAGAAACACACATTTCACATTGCACACTCAGCCGAGTTCATGAGAGAGAGAGAGAGGTGAACTTTATTAAAGCACCGGCGGAGGTAGCAGGGTGCCACGCAGGGCCTTCTTGCTACCCGACTATATGCAGTCATCAAGTTGCGTCTCGACGCTTACGCCGGGGAACCCAACGTTCTCCACGAGGCTGTCGCCCCTGTGTCCCGTCAGGTGCGTGCCTGCGCGTTTGGCGAGCGAGAGCTGTCTCGATCCGCTGGACCGCCTGTAGCTGTTGCCCTAAGTCCTGAGCCGTTACGGCACTGGCAATGTCCGTTGGCAGTCTGCCTGGGTAGGCCGCTGCCTCTTCTGGATTCAGTTTACAATCCCACAACATGTGAGTTAGCGTGGCGGTCGCACTGTTACACACACTACACTTCGCACTCTCGTAGACGTCGGGGCACATGAAGCGCGCGAGCGCAGGCGTGAGCACCGAGTTCGTTTGCAGCTCTCTGTAGAGTACCGCCTGTTCTCTGGTAAGCTGCGGGTGTGGGTCCGGCACGGAGCGACGTGCGCTCCGGTACCATTGCAGCACATCCGCGTAGCTCGTTACCAGTTCGGCTTCTTCATCGTCTTCATCGTCGGTGGCTACTCCCTCCGCTAAGACGAGGGACGCTGGTGCCATCACGCGGCGAGTAAGACCTCGCGCAGCGGCGTTCGCCGTCTCATTGCGGTTTGGGGAGTTGCTCCCGAAGGAGCAACCTTGATGCGCCGGGAACCATCGGAGACGAGTCCGCAGTCCGTCGGTGCACTGTCTGTCACTGCATTTCAACAGGCGGTCGCTCAATGATGTTGCTTTCAAGTACAGCAAGAGGGCTCGCATGGCTTTCTGGGCTGATGGGCTGTGCCACCAAGCTCCCAAGATCTTCATTAAAGAGCCGATCATCGACTCTACTCAAGGCACACCGGGGAGTCCGGCGATCTTCATCAAATTGGGGACAGTGGCAGAAGAGATGTTGAATAGTCTCTACACAGCTTTCACACATGGATGAATATGCCATGCCAATGCGACGGCTGAATGAGTTGGTAAACGCTACACCGATCCACAACCGGCACAGCGTTGTAGCGTCACGTCGAGAAATCTTGGATGCCAGTTGCGGTGCAGTAAGGCTTCAAGGTTCTGTGGGCGACGATTGGACTGAAGCGGAGAATTTCAATGCGCAAGCGTGGCATTATGTGCGATGTGACGAAGTTCTCTTGCAGCGTCTACTCTTGACAAGGGTATGCAAACTGTGGGCGCTCCATCGTGGGCACATCGGGTAGCGTCGTCGGCGAGGTGGTTACCACTGATGCCACAGTGACCCGGCAGCCATTGTAAAATTATGTTGTGTCCTTGATCAGCGGCGCCATGACAAATTTCATTGATATGAGAAACCAACTGGTGAGAGTTTTCACGTCGTAGACTTCGCATGCATTGAAGGGCTCTCTTAGAGTCGCAGACTATGACCCATCTGCTAGGGGATTCATGTATAACGAACTCCGTAGCGGCTCGAAGAGCGGCGAGCTCGGAGCCTGTAGACGTCGTGACGTGTGAGGTCTCGAACTTCGCGGTGATTGATCGAGATGGTACAACAAAGGCGCCTGTCGAACTTCCCGAGACCGAACCGTCCGTGTACACACGAATTCGGTTACCATACGACATATGCAAAAGGTCCAATGAGATCTGCCTGAGGGCCGCAGATGACAAGCTAGCCTATTTAGATATCCCCGGCACTTCAAGGTGCACAGTGGGTCATTTCAGGCGCCGCTCCAGAGATAGTGGTGTGGTTGCTGGCGAGAATCTCGCAAGAGATGGAATGCTGGTTAACCGCAACAGCTTTGGAAGACGCTGCCTTCGGTCTTTCTAGTGGCAATCTAGGGAGGTGGTGGTCAGGCACGCTGGATATGCAACGGATATGCCCCTGGAGTGTGTCGACAGTTATACATGTCGTAATCTGGTGGTCTTTGGCAATGCAACTGTTGCTACCGTGAGAGCACACACAGCTAGCCTCAAACGTGTGCAGCCTGGTTGTCACGTAGAAGGCAGTTCTGCTCTCAGAGACTCGCAGTGTTCAGAACAGCTCAGTTGGTGCTGCCGCCTGGCACCAAATAAAGCATTTCAAACACTGTGTGTAACTCAATAACACTAAAACATGTCATGAAGTCTTTCTCCAAGCTTACCATCAACTGGCACAGATGGGCAGCAGGATATAGTAGACCACCATTGTCTTTGATAAGTGTAAACCCGGCAAGCCTTAAATTTACTGCTGCCTCTTTTGTCATTAGCAGTAAATTAAGGCAGGCTTCAGTGAAGCCCGTCTTCAAGGTACACTTTCTTACCATATATCCAGAAATATAAGAAATGAGTCGTCTGGCAGTGTTTTCGCAATAACTGATTCTGCTCCATCAGCGTCGCGAACATCCAAGAACTCGCTAATTTGTTCATGTCTTAACCTTGGAGGTGCTTGCTGGCTGGTACTTGCGTCCAATGAGGCACATGGGACATTGGGTTCACAATTTACCTTAGCGACAGAAGGGAAAGGTTGCTGAAGGAAAGGTTGTTCACAGAAACTACAAACTGTTGAGGTGTTGGGAGAGAATCGCAGCCAGAAGACTGTCGCCAAAATAGGTGCTCAACTGGATCCTTGCTCAGTGTGCGTGTCACGAGGTACATGAAACGTACACTTTTTATTTGGATCCACTTATACTCACTCATTGTATTATCCAATAAATTTAGGAAATTTTACTTAGACAGTGTCTCACGGGCTTGTAAGGTATTATAAATATATGAAAATAACTAACTAAATAAATAATGTTCGTACGAACTGCACGTTGGATTCCATTAGTGATGTACATTTATACCATGGGAAAGTATTAGGACTCAAAGGCGGGCGAGTTGGAACCTATCCCTTGTTGGGTAGCGGCCAAACGGACACGACACGAATGCAGAAGACGGTACAAGCGCTGGTCTAACTACTGAAAGATTTCATTTGAGAAGTTCAAACATATATAGGAAATGCAAATCACACAGAAGCTTACGACTGATCAATGAAAATTATCTCTTGTTCAGACGGTGACACAATTGGCTGGCTAATGTAATTGTATCAAACTTTGCCATGTGGTATGCCTATGCTATCTACGCGCTAGATAAAGCGTGTTCATACAGCAAGCAGGGATGTCAAGCTCCGTATCAGTTTGTTAACTGTTCTCACTGCACAAACCATAAATGTTTCTCTTCGTAATCCTGTTCCACAGATCGCCAGTGCCTGTGGCTGTAATGTTTTCTAGTGATGCTTGTAAAGTGGCCCCGTCATGGTAATGTGGAATTCCGTTTTTATGCAGGTATTAATAAGCACTAACGCATATTCAAATGAAAAATGTGTCTGAAATAACAATGCTTTATTTGTTTCGGGCGTCTAACCACTCCGAAGATTCGGGCGGGCTTGCAGATACTACAGGGCACCTTCACATGTTCACCCCGGATGCGCCAGACGCACCAGCAAATGAAGTTGTATTTTCACATCCAACACCGCTACTAGAAGCGCCCTCGAATGATTCGAATGCAGTTCAGCAAGACAGAAAAAGTCCCGACCACGGAGTAAGATAGACAGGAGCGCCGACTCCGCTCGTCTGGAAGGGACACAGTTTGCAACGCCGCTTCAGGCTTCGCGGCGTGTTTGCCAGATGGCGCTACGAGTGGAGAAAAGCAGCGTAGGAGAGTCGCTGTCCTCGAGCAGAGCCACGGGCGGGGACTCCGTGTGTCGTTGCCATAGCAGCGGCGCGGACGCGGGCTTGGCAGCGTTCGCGGGTCTGCATGCCTATCCGTCTTGTTGTCTGCTCCGCGCATGCTGCACGCCTGCTACCAATTATTTTCTGTAGAGCGCATAGCTTTTGCCACAGATGGGGCCGCGAAGAGCGGAATATTCTGTCGCCCTTTGCCGTAACCAGATTTACAGCCAGCAACAAAACACTTCATTGCCTGCTGTCCGGTTGATCCATGTCTTCACACACAAGTACCAAGACACCTTGTCCCTTCGAGTATGACGAAGCACATTGCAGACATGCTAAACAAAGGGTGTAACACGAAAATGTCCAACCAACACTACCGGCAGGCGTCCACACGTTGAAGCCAGTACTTCTGTTCTGCCGTCTTTGTTCAGCATGATGTTTCGTCTGCTTTCACTGAAGATATGTCACAATGTTTCGTATATGTGTATAGAAAGCGGTACGATGTTTTTACTTCATATTTTAGTATCAGGACGCATATATGCACGTTATTTTTTGTCATTTTGAGAATGCCGAGCGAACGGGTTTCTTCTAGCAGACGACACGCTCCGCGCACGCCTTTCCCTGCCGCCGCCGCCGTCCTCCTCCAATTGGCGCATGCGCTCATGAGCGCAGGTGTTGAATGATTTCTGTGCGCCTCGACAGATGGCGCTACGCGTTGCGATCAGCGCCGGGAGAGGAGAAAGCATGTGCGAAAGCGTGAAGAGGAGCGGAGGGGGAGAGCAAAGGGAGTTAACCGCCGTGTCCGCGTTGCATGGTTTGTCCCAAGCAGGGGCGTAGCCAAGGGGGGGAGGGGGGTCGGTGGGTTCAACCTCCCCCCCCCCCCCGATATTTTTCAATTGTGCGTGTGTATATATACACGCACACATACAAACGCACTCACGAAGACATAAAAGTATGGTTGAACCCCCCCCCCCCCTCCGAAAAAAATTTCTGGCTACGCCCCTGGCCCCGAGTGAATGCGTGGGGCGTCGGCGGAGTCGGCGCTTCTCTCTTATCTTACTCCGTGGTCCCGACCTTACGTCCTCTGCCCCTGCTGAGACACTACGTGCAGGACGACAGAGTTAGAGGATCAAAGCTGGAGGAAGAACTCAAGGCACACCTCTGAGCTGTTTCTGGAGAAGGAAAGCAGATGCGCGAGGAACACTTGTTTCGCATGCGCATGATGCGAGCAGAGGGAAAAGAAACAGGGGGCCAATGCGCAAACGCTGATCAGAATGAAAGTCGCTTCTCTTAAAATTAAAAGCAGAGCTGCTGAAGGAGCAGCTGCAATATAGTACTTATTTATGGTAGGACTGCTTGCTTTCGTTATGTGCTTAGCGAGAGTCACGAATAATGCGCCTGCGGGTTCTGAACCCCTCTTCAGAATCCACAAGCGCTGGTTCGCCAGGCGGCAATACTTGATGTGGCTGTGCGGCAAAGCCAGGTGCTGCAGCAGGGGCGAGCGATGCAGAAGACTACGGCTGCACGACCGCGGCGTCTTGGGAAAGAGGGTCATTGAGATGCCGGCTGAAAATGTGGAGTACAGGACATCCTGTGATGGTCAAAACAGAATAGCCAGCTTTATCTGCATTTCCATACCAAGGCATAGAAACCCCTTCCAAATGCCGGAAACACACTCGCCAAAACGCCTTCTTTTCATGTAGGGCCGGTGGTAAAAAAAAAAAACATGTGCACTATCAATTGAAGCATAACACTGAAATTCGAATCAGTGCTTTGCACAATTACCATCAGTCTACTTAACTGAACTCTTCTGCATTATGGGGTCGTTTAGCGGAGTCATGAGGTATCAGGCACGCATAACCCATGACTCCCAAAAGCAGGCCGGGAACGTCACCCTGTTCATAACGAACGCGAGCGTGACTGTTCTCAAACATTCGACTGTCATGGTTTGAGGCGGGCTCGCTGGCCACATAAAAAAAACTGCAGCAGAAGTCCTAATGATACCCTGCAACCCCAGGTGTCATATCTGCTCAATGTTGTAAACCGATCATAATATGTATTTTTGTCATTTGTACACATTCATAACATAAATCAGTTGAACTACTCTCGCAGTGGCGTATAAATTCTCAAGCACAACGTCACTCATTTAGCTGGTGCTAGCGATAAACAGTACCATAAGGCAATTGAACTTACTGCGAATCGCGGTCCAGATGCAGCTAATGTGTTCATTAAACAAAATTTTCTGTTTCAATGCATACCATAACTGTTACAACTGAAAACATGCCCCTGCTTCGACACCAACATTATATGCTTAGTGCATACATCATTCAATCGAATGGTTAGACCCCGCCTCTATTGTAATTGCGAGAGGAAACACAAATGAATCACGTAAACATGGCGAATACTGAGGAAAGCAGTGTGCCACGAATGGTTTGTTATATGTATATGCTACATAGTGTACAGTAGCTTTAGCAATCGCACATATATATTTTATGATATTTTAAAGGAGCAAACAGTATATGCAATTTTTATGAGCAATATCCTTTCCGGCAACGAAAGACCTCGGCATCCTCGCCTCCCGGGCTCTTGATCTTGACGTGCGTACAGTCGATACACTCTGTCACGCCGGGAAACTTGGCAATCCGGTAACTCTTCCATAACTTGCGCTGCTTGTGTGGTATCCGGTAGCTTCACGAGCGCTTGGAACAACGCACTGTAGCGAGAGAGGAGACGTGAGACGACGTGAAGGCGGCCGATGTGGCCGTGCTGTTGTCTCACCACTTTATTAGAAGGCGAAGCGATGCGGCGGCGGCGGCCGCAGGCGTCCAGACCACCAGGAGCGTGAGCCCGTTCTTGTGCGCTAGGCATGAGCTGCGCGAGAGGCGCGGCCCGGTGGCGGGAAACTAGTCATGATGGTGAAAAGCAACGCTGATGGCGTTACAGATTACATAGAGAGTAGCAGTATTGTAAGCAAAAGTAAAGTAAATTAGTAAATAAATTTCGTCACTCGTTCACTGATGCTGGACACTGTCGGCTGGGATATGTTCACCAAATCAGCACTCACGACTTGAAAAGTGCCGGCGACGTAGACTCTCAAGGGGCACCAGAACGTGAATAAGTGGCGGCAGAGGGGCTCGGTTCCAGAGGGAGCGCGAAGAAAAGCTTAGGAACTCGCACTCTTTGAACACTTCAATGGGATTTTCGCGGTCCCTGTATACACGTAGCGTTAATTGCGCTTATGGACGCCCATTGCGAGTTTGAGGCTCTCTTAAAAGTGCCACGATATCGACCACACCTGAAAACCTTCTTGCGTAGCCCGCCTTATCGCGTCACATTGGTGCCGCCTTAAGGTACCTGTCCGGTTACCTTACGAAGCGCTTCCTTTTGATGGCGATAACGTTAAGAAATGTTGGTTTGAAGTAAAAGGTTTCTCTATGAAACGCGTTTATATGCATAAAGTAAGGAGGACAAATTATTAGTATACGGTTGATTTTTCAATACGGGCCTAAACAATTCATGGCGTCATTAGGCCATGCGCCTCGATGCAGTCACTTAAAGGCGGTTGCTCATATATCTAAACCCATCTCATTGTTCGCAGAAACGGTATCATTGGAAAATGCGGCATCGCGCTCGCTTATTCCACTGTCGCCGCGGGTGTTGCCGTTTCTGTGGCTTCCTCTGATGACGCTCACTCATTCCCAGAAACATAACAGACTCGAGTGCAGACCTGTAGCCATATTCCTGGACTGTCACACGGTGACAACTAAACACTACTGACGGACTTATATTTTACACCGAAGGATGCCAATCATTGTCAAAGTTAATGGAGGTTGTCAAAAATATAGTGCAACCGGTCAAGAGAAAAACTTGCATCACCTTTCCAATTGATTTTCGATTGTTCCCCTTTACGTGTTTCCCTTTATTTGTTTGGATGAAATGTAGGAGGTTTCCGGTAATAAAGCCAGTTAGAAATCGCTTGTCCCTTGTGTATCTCTGCTTCGTCCCAGTGTTATTCGCGCTTCAGAAGCATAAAGTCTTCGCGGCGCACCAGATATGACGCTTCTTACGAGTCAGAATTGAAGGCCATAAGAGCAATGGAAGACAAGCTTGAGCCAGAGGTGCTGAGGAGTGTGGGCAATGGGTTCGCTCACGAGAAAGACGGGGGGGGGGGCGACACCCAAAACAAATGAGAATGAGTTTTCTGCCCGTACAATAAAAATTTGCTGCCTTGAATAATAGCAGTGTGGCCTTTCAACATGGAGCTTCGACATTTCATGAACGTACACTGAATATAGTAACGTTACAGGCCTAAGTTGTCGCTATACAATGCCACCACTAAGGCTGTCCATGTCTGCTGCATAGGGAAGTTACAGATACCACAAACTAATGTCAACAGTAACGATGACTAGGACCTATTGCATGAATAGACATTCCATATCACAAGTAACATGCACCTGTACCTGTAGAAGTACACGTGCATGGCTGAGTAATATATGTCAACAATGTATTGACTAGAATGTATTGCTATCACAGGTTCAAATACCAACAATTGCAACACAAGCAACAGGCACCAGTACCCGAAGAAGCCTATGTCCATAGCTGACTAGGATGTCAAAAATGAAAAATATACATGACTGTGATTTATTATTATGAGTGGTACAAATACCCACGCTGGTAGAAATGGACGTTAAATATCACAAGCAACAGGCACTCCCGCTTGGAGGTAAATACTAAAAATTTTCAAAAATACACAACAATGTAAATCACTTGCAAATGTTCCCTTTGGCAAACGCACAATAAATTATCTCAAAAAAAGGGAGAATTTAAAAACCGCTAAGCATATGTCACACGAACTTCTGGAATGTTTAAAAAATTGAAAACGTATTTTGCATACACTGAAATATACAGGACGTTGAAGTGGCATGGATAGGACAAAATGATGCATACACAGCGAAAAGCAGTTACATTACATGTGTCACTAGGAAATTACTGTTGTGACAATCGCACACACAAGCGCTGCCAACACACATTTTTCTCCCTTTGTGTAGTTGCATAGGCTGAGCAAAGGGAATGAAAAAGCTCCTGCTATACTCGACGACAACTTATCTTGACATTGGAGCGAAGGCTACGGAGGCGGGGCTTCCGCACATTCGTGTTGCTCCGCAAGTAGTACGGCAGCTTGCGGCTGATTTCGGTTTTGCTCGCTCGCATCGTTAACGCGTTTAGAAAACATATTCACAAATAATGTGAAGGGAATGTGAACGGGAGAGACATTTCGATTGTTCAGAGTACATTTCAGTGTCATATTACGAGTACATTTTTCTTGGAGAACTAAACGGTGCGTTTGCGGCCGCACACTGACCCACTACGTCACGGACGCCATGTTTACTTTGGAAAACGGGCATGCTGAAAAGGTGGTGCTGTCTAAGAAATGGAAAGAAAAGGAAGGCATTCTTGCGAGGTGAACAATAACTGTATTTTACCTACGACTTCTCGCAACTGTTTCAGTCTCATAATAAATAAAGCAACATTTATTTCAGCAAGAAAAACGAGAAAATTATCAGTAAACGTAAGTACTATTTCTTGGCGCGGTAGCAGGCATGCACTTCGGTTCTGTAGCTTCCACAGTGCTGTCAAGGAAAGTTGTCGCCGAGTATAGTTCTAAACAAGGCCATCCCTTAGTGCTAAAAGCACTTGTACAGTGTCCAGTCCTGCTCCTAGTGACGTAATGGTACTGCCGTTTTTCACTGCTTCAGCCATAAATGGCGTGCATGTCATTTCAGAAAGTTGACCCGCAAGTGTCAAAGCAACCTGTGAAGACGTGTGCACTTTGTACTTCAGTGCCACTTTAAACAAAAATAGGCACACTTCACCTGGTGCACTAAAATAGGGCACACTTAATCTGGTGCAATTAACAAAGTACACAACATGGTGCAATAAAAAAGAAGAAAATAGCAACCTAATGTAGTACAATAAAAAAGAAAAGAGCACACAACCTGGTGCAATAAAAAAGAAAAAAGCACTGTTAATCTGGTGCAATAAAAAGAAAAAAGACAACGTGGTGCAATAAAAACAGACAAAAAACACAACCTGGTGCAATAAATAGAGAAAAAGCACACAACCTGGTGCATAAGAAGACGTAGAATATACAAGAAAGAAAAAAAGACACGAAATAAAATCAGGGTGCTTAAGGCCAAGGTGATGGTGGCGGCGGCTGTGGCGGTGCTGTGGGTGTGGCATGGCCAAGCATGAAGGAGCCCACAAGGAGTTCAAGGGTTCTTGCGATGCGTTGGTGAGCCGAACGCAAGGCGCTCACCTCTTCCATGAGCTCCTGATGGTGCTGCGAAAAAAAATTCAATTGCTGGATTACAGTCCATTCCCTGCAAACGCACCTTTTGCAATAACTGCCAGGCGTGCAGATTCAGGAATGTTAGAGCAGACAGGAAAGTAATTTGATGCTACATGTTTCTTAAGAATGTGATGCAATGGAGTATTTGTCAATCACGTAGAGTAAATATTGCATGCAATATTAAACAAACAAACAAACAAACAAACAAAAAAGAACAAAACAAGGCCGATCTTGTACTGTGCATTGATCTATTGCGAAGCGAAACCACACGACGTCACGTTTGAGCTCTCGTCGTGTTTGGGCCGTTTCTTATTAAATGAGTAACGAAACAAAATTTTGAAGAGCAAGATAATTTGTGGGATATGTTTGCTTAACATACACACATCTTCTACAAAATCTCAACGGCTAATTTAGCTTAGAACACATAGGAGACGACTTTTAAAGTGCATGTCGTGCGGTTTTTCCTTGAACACATGTTCGCTGTTCACAGAAGCTAAAATATGGTTGTCATACCTGCTAGATTGCACTGCTGTGTTGACTGCTGAAGTGTGTCAGACATGCAACTATGCAAACGTACTGTGTCTAGCTAAGCAGCTGGCTGAAAACTCTGCAGCAAAAGTACCTCAAACGCGAGGTGTAAATGTGCACCATGCAATGACCATTTTACATCAGTGTTTTCCATCACCCCGATCTGATGGTGATGATGATGATGTTTTGTACAAATATTACTTACCCCTGTGTACACGAATGCAATACCATTGACCTAGCTGCACAAAACGGATCATTGTAGTTTAACCGTACATGTGACAAGCAGAGGACAGAAAAAAAGTTTCCTGCTCTGTCACTACCGTCAATGTTTGGAATCTGTCTGTACTGTCTATGACTGCTATATTTGTGTTTGTTTATTCGGTCAACGTAATCTCTTAACGGATTACAGCATGCCAAAGGAATGATTCGCCGAGTTGTAGGTTATGCTAATTAAGGCTACCATGCTTGCTTTCAACTATACCAGCGGTAAGTGGCAAAGACTAGCAAGCGATACAATTTCCTTTCACAAATGGTTCTGTTATACCTACTTGTTGTGCCTCTGCCTTCGTCTCCTCCAGCACCTGCAGTTGCCTCGCACACTCCGCCGACAGCCTGCCAACCGCCTCAGGAGGAGGGGAACCGCGACGACGCCGCCCTGGTTGTCCTTAAGAAATGTATGGGGAGCACTTTCTTATAAGCTATGAATAAAGTTTGTTAGATTGTTGTCATAGCTGCGAGGTGCCATTCACACGGGCAATGAAGAGTAAAGGAACCGAATAGGACATAACCACACAAGACAAATTAAGGGAGTACCACAAGCATGATATGCGACCAAACGTGACTGCGATTTATCCACGGTAATTCCCTTGCATACCTACCTATAGCCTTAACAATATAGGTTGCACGGAACATTTAGTTCAATTAGGCCAGCCATATTTTGTATTAATTGAAACAACTGCTTTCGGCATGCAAGGTTTATAACACGAGCGTCTCGAGCTGCCTTAAATGATTTATACTGCAAGAGCTGTGGAAGTGCCTCACGTGCAGTGCCGCTGGTGCCCGGCTGGCTCCCAACAGACACATTGGCCATTGTTGGGACAGGTTGCGGTATTGACACTGCTGTTCGGACAAGCCGCACTGGGAGGGTGTCAGCAGCGGCTGCCTCCTCAGCCCTTGGTGGGTTGTCTTCCTGCAATTCATAGTGGACACACCATGTTCAGTGCTGCGGCCACTTCATGTGACGTCATTATTGCAACTATTGAACTTGTCAACTGCTTGCCCAATCTGCTACAGCTTAAATGAGGAGCCAACTTCTTCTTTCTCGTATGGCAGACTACTTCTCGTGAAACATACTCTATGTTCTGTACAAAAAGGAAATCCTATAACGTGTGCGGTATTACTAACGGTGTGCTTCATGGAAGGACTTGTCAAATACAACTATTTATACTGGTCACAAGAAAGCCATTATCGTTTCTTCTAGCGAGATTTCCGATTATTCACATCACCGCATCACCGCATCAAAAAACAGGCACCATACAGCACTTCAATGTTCAGTACGCTTGCACCGAGACATTTGGCAATAATAATAATACTCACCTCATCGCCTTCTGTGAAGATTCGGATCGGGTCGGAGTCTGGCCCCGTCCTGTCGAGGATCTCCAGGACACGGCCCTCGACGCCTCCGATCCTTACTTCACCCGTCCTCCTGCAGATGGATGGCATAAGAAATTTTAACATACGTCCCGCAGTCTGCTGCAAGAATGAACTCACCTCCTCTTTCTTTCTATGTCCCTCGCCAGCTTGCGGCCGTCGCAGCACAGCCGCGACCAATACTTGCGCCAGTGCCGGACCACTTTCACGGCCGGCCCCAGCGCATTGAGCGCGGCGGACACCTCCGCCCACAAGGCTGCCTTACGAGCAGCACCCATGCTTGACGTGAAACACGCAACGTTTCTCTCCAAGTGTGGGTGCTGCTCCATGAACTCAATTAACACATTTGCCTGCTCCCGCGAAAGCCGTGGTTGCGCCATTTTTTTGCGTCCACGCTTTTGGCGGGACATAGCAAACAATCACCGACGAGTACGCTTACAGATATTAAATTTCATTTCGTCATATAATTACGAATAAAACACAACTACGAGCGTGTTGCATCAATATTTCACCCAACACGTTTTTCCGGAAAGTTCCATACAGCCTAAATGTGCGAAAACACGGAAGATAGAGCAACGGAAGGAAACATATGGCACACTCCCATGTACTACAACATGCTACGCTGTAACTACGCTCGCTCACGCACGATCGTTCACGAAATCGAAAGGTGTTGCTTTCCAGATATTAGGTGATAGAAGTACAGGCTTCCCCAGTTCACACATCTTTTTCCTTTTCGTTACCTGTAAGAAAATGAGTAAAGTAAACACAGCGCGATAATGTCATGCTTGGCATTGTTTACTCACCTTACGGCTAGAATTTCACGATTTCCTTGTTCTTCGCAGCTTGCCATATCCTTCAGCGACGAAGATACTCCCTAGTAGTCGCGATCACATTCTGGCAGCTTTATACAGTGAAACCTCGGTGATACGATAACAGCTCATACGAATTTCGGGGTGATACGAATTTTTCGTTGGTCCCAGGCAAGGCCCATTGGCCTGCAATGTAATGTAGTACGGTTGTAGCGAACCGATTTTCGCCCAGCGACGTTTGATACGAACATACGCTACCGCCCAGGTACGAAGAGGTGCTGTCCGCGCTGTCGCGGGAGACGCGCCAAGCACGTGCGAGCGCGGGAACGCAAGCGCGGGCATGCGCGCCGCCGGCCAAATCGTCAGAATCACGGTGTAAGAAAAACACTTTTCTAAAGGTGGACGAGGACCGAAAGAAGGCGTGGACGGTCTTGGCGAAGGAGACAGGCCTCACAACGTCAACATGCGCGACCGTTGAGGTCTCACTTGTGCGGGCACGGTCGTAAATCTGCCAAAAAACATCCCCAACACCTACGGGATAACAAAATCATCAGACAGGTCCGCGGTTTTGTAATTTTGCGGCCTTGATCCATCGCGACAAAGCGCTTCTTTTGTTTCTTTCGCTGCAGTACTCTATTCTCATGCAAAAAAGCATACTAATAATTTGGAAGGGGCTAGTGCTGTTGTGGGTCACAGCGCACCTGGTTCATTATTTGGATACGCGCGTACAGGCCGTATATTTACGAATGCTGGTATGATTGCCGACGTCTAAAATCTTCAATAACAATCATTCAGGGCTCTTCCTGACGTTGCTGCGGCCCTCAAAAACAAGAAATGAAAATGTACGGCAGCTTTCTTTTGTCGCATGCCAATTTTCCATGCTTTCTGGTGATGCGAATTTCGGATGATGCGAATATTTTTGGTGGTCCCGTGAGATTCGTATCACCGAGGTTTCAATGTATGCCATAGAACACAAAACGCGCCTCGCAGATACGATCTGCTGTTTTTACAAAGCGGTCATTCTAAGCGAGTTGGATTGGATCCAAAAGCGACTATAACATTTGGCTACGACTCTCATAGTACTAGAGTTCTTCATTTACTTTGCAGTAGGATTCATTCACGTCAGCGCTAGAAGCCTATAAAACAAATTTATTTTAATTTACGCAGGATGGTTTTGTTACGCGCTCGCGGACAAAATAAATTGAATATACGGACCCTTCGCGGCCCTCAGCCAGAAAGGCGCTAAAGCCCCTGAATTTTCCCCCTGAAAATACCTGAAAAATACTAGGGATTTCCCCGGAATTTTTACGTAAAAAACGCTAACTGGCGCACTTGTCTTGCTCAACAAGCTATGGGCGGCTATGAGCGCTTTTCATTGGCCAAATTCGAAAAGCCTCGCGGCTTCCGGCATGGCCGGTGCCTCAACGTGACGTAACAGGGAAAACGGAATACGGAATAAAAGTACACCGTAAACGTCAGACTCTGGAGTTTCCAAGACGCGTGGCGCCACCTGTCGGAGAAGTATTGGGTAGTACCAGCGCCTCCTCTATTTTTTCAGTGCCTGGGCGAACGCTCTCCTCGGGCCGTCGAGCGCATAGTTTCCTAAAATTAACTAGAGGGGACTCTGGCGCTGCGATCGTTCAGATACCACGGGAATGATGGGTAGTACACAAATTTGCCTAGTCTTCGTATTTGCGGCTTCAAACGTACTTGTGGCTTAGAATAACAGAGAGCTGAGCTAGTTGGTAAGTATTCATTCTAAAAAGACAGGGCGTGCAAACACGGACACAAGAAAGAAGTCAGGACGCCACAAACGCCGACGAACAACTGAAGAGACGCACAACGGCTGAAAAGAACAAGGCACGAAAACTTGTCTGCGCATGCCCGTGCAACAGGCGAACCTATCAATCCGGCACGCGTGGCGGTCTACGTGGAAGATAACTGTTAAGGCATTTGATTTCATCTTTATGCAAGTTAATCGACGGTTGGCTCACGCATGCGCTACCACTATTCTCGATATGCCATGCTTCAATCATCAGGCGCGTTTCTTCATTTCTATGCCGGTACAACACTGCGCATTCATCAAATTATGGCGTGCACTTACAATCTCGACAATGTAAAGATAGATTAGAAGGTGAGCCTCCTGTTAGTGATCTCTTATGTTCCCACAATCTCTGGTTGATGCATCGGCCCGTCTGTCCTACGTAGAAGCGGCCGCAGCTGAAAGGGATCTTATACACCACACTCGTACGGCAATCAGTGAATTTGTTGGTGTGTTTTACGAAACAAATATCGGTCCGCTTCTT
This sequence comes from Rhipicephalus sanguineus, assembly GCF_013339695.2. Classification (NCBI taxonomy): domain Eukaryota; kingdom Metazoa; phylum Arthropoda; class Arachnida; order Ixodida; family Ixodidae; genus Rhipicephalus; species Rhipicephalus sanguineus. The sequence continues at coordinate 120,870,724 of NC_051179.1, read as the reverse complement.
GTCTTTTACTCCCTCATTCTTCCTCTGCACAGCGGCACAAATCTTACCTAGCTTATTGGCAGCCGTGAAAACAACATTAACGCCGTATCTAGTTTCTGAATGTGACGTCAGGATGATGTCACAAAATTTTGTGATGTGTGACGTCATATGATGACGTCATCACGTAACTATTTTTTGTATCACTCGTGCCGATGCCGCCGAAGGTCAATGTTTGCGTTTGATGAGGCATCTAAGGCTTTCGCCTTAATACACTGTTCAGCTGTCGTTCCACGAAATTCCAACTGCCACTGGTGTTCGGTAGAGGTGGCTTGCAGTAATTAGGCAGGATAATTGTTCTAATACATCTTCAAACTACACTAGAATATGCAACAGTCGCTTACGACCCGAAGATTTCGTAGAATATAAGCGGCGGCTTAAGAAGGATGCAGTAGCGTCACTGTTTGCAGACTACCCTTCACGTTTGCAGCCCAAGGTAACAACTGAACCAAGCTGGCAAGTATCCCTAAACGTGACCGTGTTCCGTCCGAACAGTCAACCAATGCATGCAGTACGAGTAGCAACGCTGCCTCGCGATCGCCGCCGTGTGCATGCAGTGCTGACATTAGGTCCCGAAGCTGAAGAATCGGAGCCCATGGACATCACATGCGCTGCCGGCGAAACAACCGACAATCATTATATACAGTGTGTTGAGGTGTTTATTAGACGGCAGTCGGCGACGATGCTCAATGGCGACAGTCAAGGAAGAACACGGGCTCAGAGCGCGAGCGGGAAGGGCCAAAGAGGACGACCCACTAGAAGGCTATAGAGAGCGCAACCCATTACTCATCTCAAAGGCTTCGCTACAATTACCCCGGGTACGAAAAGGGAGCCGTCCGGCGACCTAACAGCTCGTCACTATGAGTGGGTCATAGTATGCCTTGAGGCGCTCCACGTTGACTATGTCGTGCCCTCGACGGCGCATGTCCGAAGATGGTTCGATGGGTTCGATCACGTAGTTGACCGGAGATGTGCGCTCGACGACCCGATAGGGGCCTTCGTATTTCGGCAGTAGTTTTGAAGAGAGGCCAGTTGCAGTGGTAGGGACCGAGAGCCATACGAGCGCTCCAGGGAGGAACGTGGACTCAGAAGTGGTGGTGCCACCGCGAATGCTCTTCTGCCGCTCTTGTTCCTGCGTTGTAAAAGTCTTTGCAAGCTCGCGACACTCTTCCGCAAGCCTGGCTGTGTCAGAAATCGACGCACACTCAGTTGAATCCGGCTTGTATGGTAGTATCGTGTCGATGGTGTGCGACGGTTGCCTTCCGTACAATAAGAAGAAGGGTGAAAGACCAGTTGTGCTTTGAGGGGCGGTATTACAGGCGTAGGTGACAAAGGGCAGAATAACATCCCAATTTGTGTGATCGGCGGTGACGTACATTGAGAGCATGTCTTAAAGCGTTCGGTTAGGCCATTCGTCTGCGGGTGGTAAGCAGTAGTTTTGCGGTGAACAGCATGGCACTCTTTGAGAATGGCTTCGACGACTTCCCACAAGAAGACACGGCCTCGATCGCTGAGAAGCTCCTGGGGTGGACCGTGACGCAGCATGAATCGGTGTAGCAGGAAGGAGGCAACATCGCGTGCTGTAAACGTGGGAGGGCGGCAGTTTCGGCGTATCGCGTAAGGTTATCTACAGCGACGATGGCCCAGCGGTTACCAACCGACGTCCAAGGAAGTGGCCCGTACAAATCGATGCCAACGCGCCCAAACGGCCGGTCAGGGCACGTAAAGGTTGCAGACCTGCTGGTGACTGGTGCGTTGAAGTTTTGCGGCGCTGACAATCGATGCACGAGCGAATGAACCTCTGCACGTAGCGGTACATCCCTTGCCAAAAGTACTGTTGGCGAATGCGGTGGTATGTTTTCGATACCCCAGACTGCGCGCATTGTGGATCAGAGTGGAAAGACTCCCAAATTTCAGAACGCAGACTGCGGGGTATCACAAGTAGCCACTGGCGGCCATCGGCTTTGTAATTGCGTCGGTGCAGTAGGTCGTGACGAATGGCGAAATGGTGGGCTTGACGACGCAACGCGCGAGTGGTTGGTGTTGCCGACGGATCAGTGAGCAAGTCTATCAGCGAGGCGATCCATTTATCCTTGCGCTGTTCGGCAGCGATGGTGTGAACGCCGATGGAGGAAGCGGCAATGTTACGTGACGAGCAGGGGGCATTGTCGCCAGGCAAGGGGGAGCGCGAGAGGGCGTCGGCGTCAGCATGCTGGCGTCCGTTGCGGTACAGCACGCGGATATCGTAGTCCTGTAGGCGAAGTGCCCAGCGGGCGAGGCGGCCTGAGGGATCATTCAATGACGACAACCAGCATAGCGCAGATGGTCGGTGATGACATCAAATGGGCGACCATAGAAATAGGGTCGGAACTTCGTAAGGGCCCATATGATCGCCAGGCATTCCTTTTCGGTGACGGTGTAATTGGTCTCGGCTTTAGTAAGCGTACGACTTGCATATGCCACGACATATTCAGGGAACCCTGGTTTGCGCTGCGCAAGGACAGCGCCAAGGCCAACACCGCTGGCGTCTGTGTGTACCTCTGTAGGGGCCGTAGGGTCGTAGTGGCGTAGTATGGGAGGCGACGTCAACAAACGACGGAGCTTTGCGAAAGCGTCGTCGCACTCTGACGACCACGAATGGAGGGGCCCGTTACTTGCGAGGAGCTTCGTCAGCGGCGATATGATAGTCGCGAAGTTTCGAATGAAGCGCCGAAAGTAGGAACACAGTCCTACGAAACTGCGCAGTTCTTTGACGGACGTAGGTTTCGGGAACTCGGTCACGGCCCGAAGCTTCTCTGGATTGGGGAGAATTCCGTCCTTGGACACGACGTAGTCGAGTATTGTCAGCTGCCGTGCTGCAAATCGGCACTTCTTTAGATTCAGTTGCAGACCAGCGTTGCTCAAACGCGTCGACACATGCCGGAGGCGTTGAAGATGTGTGGGGGGAAGTCTTGAGCGAAAACGACGACGTCGTCGAGGTGGCACAAGCACGTGTGCTATTTCAGGTTGCGCAGAAGAGTATCGATCATGCGCTCGAAGGTGGCGGGCGCATTACAGAGGCCAAACGGCATGACGTTGAATTCGTACAAGCCGTCGGGCGTGACAAAGGCGGTCTTCGGTCGAGCGTCATCAGCCATAGGTACCTGGCAGTAGCCTGAGCGCAAATCGATAGATGCAAAGAATTCTGCTCCTTGTAGGCTGTCAATCGCGTCGTCTATTCGCGGTAGTGGATACACGTCCTTACGAGTGATCTTGTTGAGTCGTCGGTAGTCCACAGAGAACCGCACAGAAGCGCCCTTCTTCGCAACAAGAACGACAGGAGACGCCCAGGGGCTGTTAGATGGTCGAATAACATTCCGTCGAAGCATGTCGTCGACTTGCTCGTTGATTACGCGGCGTTCTGTGGGAGATACGCGATATGGACGTTGCCGCAGTGGCGGTTGGGCGCCAGTGTCGATGCGATGTGTAACGGTGAATGTGCGGCCGACAGAAGTTTGAGCGACATCGAAAGAAGCGCGAAATTCATCCAAGAGGCCCAGAAGCTGGGAACGCTGGACTGGCGTAAGGTTGTCAGCAATGGAAGAAGCAAATACGTCATCGGGCGATGAACCAGACGTGGTAACAGCACTGAGCGTGCTGGAACTGGGGCAGTGCGTGTCATCTGGTTCGTCCATAACTTGTGCGTCATCGAGGGGTTCCACGCTGCCGAGACATTCTCTTCGCACCAACGTAACACTGTACGGAGATGGGTGATAACAAAAATTGACTTACAGCAGAATGCTATGGCATACTACTAGCTGTAAGGCACATCCTAAAGAAGAAAGAACCAGCCTCCGTCATATACACAGATTCCCTCAGTGCAGTTCAAAAATCCAGTTTCGAAACTGGATTTTTTAAAAAAGAAAATTCGTAGGCAATGACAAGAAGAATGGAACGCGGCAAGCGAAAACAAACTGCACACAATAAAGCCGATAGTCGGACGATACGCTACCGAAAGACGTAACAGACACCAGGAGGTTGTTCTGTGCAGACTTAGGATCGGCCACACACAGGCGACACACACATCTTTTAAATAAATCTCCAGCACCGAACTGTGCAAAATGTGGTGATCCGCTCTCCGTCGTTCATGTTTTAATCATGTGTCGGTGGCTCGAACCAGAAAGGAGACGTCACTTCCCAGAACTGTACAAATCCCACATACCGTCACACCCATCCTTTTTTCTTAGTGACGAGCCCATGTTCCCCCGAAAAAGTGTTTTAAACTTCTTTGCTAGCTTCTTACGTTCCGTTTCATACTCTCACTAATCTGAGCCTTCTCTCAATCTTGAGGGAATCACTGAGATTTCTAGTTCAGACGTCATGCAGCACGCACTCCTTGTCTTGACAAGGACTGCTGCCGAGGCTGCGTGACTTCGTTAAGCCCATAGCTTGTGCCCGCTTTTAAACTCATCGCACACAATCTTTTCCTTTAATTATTTTAGGCCCTCTACACCATAGTTTTATTTTATTCGTCACCTTGAGTACCACGCTCTTTACTTGAGTCGACCGCAACCCTGGGTTTGGCGCTCTTTGGCCTGAGTTGCCCTTGCGCCACTAAAACCTACCATAATCATCATCATCATCACCTTGAGTACCACGCTTTTTACTTGAGTCGACCGCAACCATGTTTGGCGCTCTTTGGCCTGAGTTGCGCCACTAAAACCTACCATCATCAACAAAAATTGACGCGCTGCCCTGAGTGACTTGCACGGTCGCGAAAGGCACCAGCAAGCCTTTCCTCGTGCAAACACGGTCAGATGACGAGATGAGTGCAACGGTGTCGGAGAGACTGGTGCAGTAGACGGACACCGCCGTTGACGAGTTTGCAGGCACTTTGGTGTCGTGTTTGACGAGTACCTTGCTCACAGACGATGGACTGTCAGCCGGCGTCAGATCAGAGAATGGTGAGAGCTTTATTTCGGCTGGTGCGCAATGAATCACAGAGTCGTGGTGGGAGAGAAAATCCCATCCGAGGATGACGTCGTGAGAGCATGCAGGAATTATGATCAATTCGACGGCGTACACAGAGTCTTTAATCATGACGCGGGATGTGCACACCGCTGTAGGGTGAATACGTTGGGCGCTGGCTGTACGGAGGGTGAGCCCGGAAAGTGGCGTCGGCACTTTTCGCAGTAGTCGGCTAAGTTTGGCGTCAATAACGGATACGGCGGCTACAGTGTTGATAAGGGCAGATGCGCGAATACCGTCCACAAACACGTCAACACGTTCGATGGGCTTCGCTGAGGGCTTTCGCAGTTCGATAGCGTCGCAGCCCTTGCCTCGTGGACTACGACGACTAGTTTTCCTGGTCATGTGGGACCGGACGTGGCCGCATCGGTGGCAGTGATCGGCGTCGTGGTGACGGCGAACGGCGTGTAAATGGAGCTGGGCGAGACGACGGTGACATAGGCGGCGGTGAATCGTAATCGGCTTGACTGGCTGGTGATGGTTGAGGCGACACGAGGCGGCTGCACGCGATTGCAATAGCGGGCAACATGACCGGCGCAACCGCACGCGAAACAAATCGGGCGGTTGTCAGAAGTGCGCCATCGCATGACGCAGGACGCGGTGGACGAGGCGTCTGCTGATACGACTGCATGATGGGCTGCATCGGTGGCCGAGGTATGACGTCGGAAAACGCAGCCGGTACACTCGCTTCGAAGGCCTGAGGTCTGGCGACGGCTTCGGCGTAAGTAAATGCAGCCACAGGGATCGCTTGGGGTGACCTGGCTACAACTTGCGCGTAACTGAGTGGCGGAGGCGCCGGAGGGGGCTGGTGGTAATCCGGCATGATCTCCGCGATTTCCTGCTGAATGGCGCGGCATAACGGAGGCAGCAGCGTGGCCGATGGCTGTTCAACATGCTGCGGGTGAGGGAAGGGCAGTAGGGAGAACTGGCGGGCAATTTCCTCGCGCACAAATGACTTGATCTCGGCGAGCAAGGCGGACTAGAAATGGCCGACAAGCCAGCGACATCGGCGTCGCGTGATGCAGGTCGACGGGTCAGCAACCGCTGCCGGCGCAGCGTCTCGTAGCTTTGGCAGAGCGTGATCACCTCGGCCACAGTACGAGGGTTGTTGGCGAGGAGTATAGTGAAGGCATCGTCGTCGATGCCTTTCATAACGTTGCGGATCTAGTCAGACTCAGGCATGGCTGCGTCGGCTTTCTTGCACAGGTCTGGGACGTCTTCTATGTAGCTCGTAAAAGACTCACCGGTCTGCTGAACTCGTTCACGTAAACGTTGTTCGGCTTGCAGTTTACGAAGGGCAGGGCGGCCAAACACGTCGATGATGGCGGTCTTGAAAGCAGACCACGTGGGGAAATCGGTGGCGTGGTTGTTGTACCACAAGCCCGCCACACCCGCGAGGTAGAAAACCAGGTTGCTGAGTTTGCCTGCCTCGTCCCATTTATTGGGTACGCTCACACGCTCGTACATCGCAAGCCAGTCCTCAACGTCGGTCCCATCCGCGTCGGTGAATATAGGAGGGCCGCGGATGCGGGGGACACCGGGGCAGGAGGTCGTTGTTGGAGGAGGGGTTTGCTGAGCAGCGTCTTGAGGCATGGTAGTTGGTAGGGTAGGGGATCTAAGCTCCAGGGGCATGGAATGGGAGCACAGCACTCTCCACCCAATTTGTTGAGGTGTTTATTAGACGGCAGTCGGCGACGATGCTCAATGGCGACAGTCAAGGAAGAACACGGGCTGAGAGCGCGAGCGGGAAGGGCCAAAGAGGACGACCCACTAGGAGGGCTATAGATTGCGCAACCCATCACTCATCTCAAAGGCTTCGCTACAAGTGTCACAATAAATGAGTGCACAAGGCTCAGCAGGCTGCCCCATGCGACAGAAGCGTCCAGGTCGACAGCCATTCGGCCTCTATGCTTCGCTCACTACCGAAAAGGGCAAATGGAAGAGAAAAGAAAGATACCAGAGGAGCCACATACTGAGGCTACAACAAGCCGTCGACAAATGCAAAGACGAGCTTAAGCAACTTACAAGAGGCCGCGCCATTTTTCACGCCTTTCTCAATGGCTCAAGTTGAGAGTGGGCACTACGACTTTATACTTGAACGACAGCGTCTGTACACACATATCGGTCAGTGTTGCAGGAAGCGCGCGGCATATGTAGCTGTTTTTGTTTGTTTTTCGTACCACCAAGATGTAACTGGTTTACGCTCTGAAATGATGGAATCACTTGGCATAGTTCCTCTTTTTCTGGCACCAGCTGTTGCTTTCTCCCGGTGGCAACAAATGTAATTCTCAAAAGCTTTACGAAAGGAACGGGCGAACACGTATATTCCTAGAAGCAGTCTAGTGACATTTCATGCTATTTAGCGCATGAACTCCAGGCTTGCGTATAGTTTGCTACACCAGTAGACGGTAGCACGCATCAGGGAACTTTAAGCGCCCAAGCTTTCGGTATTAGCTCTTGGAAAATGCTGCTTTCGAAAATCGACTTTCAGACAATCAAAAACCGACTCTCAGTCAAGCGAATGTAACGGTGACAAAACAATTTTCCGCGCATCACTGGCATGCGCTCTCTGGTATCGGGTTAGCAGACGACGCGCGAGCGTCTCGATCAAATAGCCGCGAAAGACACATGCCTTCGAAATGGGCTAGTTGCCCAGATCGACAAGTACTTCATGATTCCAATTTACAAGTTTTCATTATACTTTAAACAACGCGAATACAGCCGAAAACAGAACCATATAGCAACTTCGAATGCAGCCACGGCATTCGTTTCCGCGAGCGACGACGCGACGGCGGGTCTACTACGGTGGCGGCGCCCGGCGGCTAAAAGCCGTACTAACGCCGACGGTTGGTTCCCATTGGGCTCCGCTCCTTCGCCCAGGGACAGAAAAATAGAGGAGGCGCTGGTAGTACAAAGACCGACTCCCTCGCACAATTTGCTGTGGGACCAGGTGCAACTAGCGAGTGCGAAAAAAACGATTGAGCTTAATATTGCGTGTGTTTGCGCATTTAACACTCAGAACGAGGGCTGTGAATTTCTCTCCGCTAGTTGGACGCGCCATCCAACCGTCATGAAGTGCCTGCTGGACATAGACGTATCTACCGGGGGGGGGGGGCAAGGGGGGCATAGCCCCCCTCGACTACGAAATGTTAGGGGGCGGAGTCCCCCCACTTCCGACAGTGGTCATTGTCGGCTGCAGACTGGAAAACAGTGCAGTGAGGCAAAGTTTTATTTCAACGCAGCAATAACGTATTGATGTAAAAAAACGTTTCCTACAATTCTGCTGTGACGACTGTCCTCCGTGTGTCATGCGCACGTAGCCGTACTAACGCCGACGGTCGGTTCCCATTGGGCTCCGCTCCTTCGCCCAGGGACAGAAAAATAGAGGAGGCGCTGGTAGTACAAAGACCGACTCCCTCGCACAATTTGCTGTGGGACCAGGTGCAAAGTTTTATTTCAACGCAGCAATAACGTAATGACGTAAAAAAACGTTTCCTACAATTCTGCTGTGACGACTGTCCTCCGTGTGTCATGCGCACGTATTGTAGGCTCTCTGCGGTGCGGGCTGCCTATGAGGATATCGCTGAGCAGGCGTTCTATAAGATTACAGCAATCTGTCATGATTTTATTTTGTTGGGCCTCGCCTGAAATTTCAGTATTTCGGCGACGCAAATACGGGCGGGAACCAGTAAACGTTTTATAGCCCGATCAAACGGTCTCCTTTTTCAGGAAATTTAGTTTCTTTCAAAACGAATAGCATCGCCACTGCTTCATATCCTAGCTGCTGTGTGCGGATGAGTGTGCAGAAGTGTCGAGTATTTTAGCTGTGCCGATCCAAGAGAGCTAAGAAAGATTCCCACTTTAGTCTCCGATTAGCCTGCTTCACAAGTTGCTTATCATATGGTAGCCTGCAGCGATCGCCGCGGCTCGTAACAAAGCAGTGGACTCAGCACATTGAGATTCCCAGCTTTCAAGTTTGCCCTGTAACTTCATCTACTTCAGCAGGGAGATGATCAACGTCCACGGTTTTCTGGACTAAGCAGGCTGCCCACCTGCGAAGGATTGTGTCTCTTACCAATAATGTTTATTTTTCTCTCTACCTCTCTGTCAGCAACGATGAGTTCACAGAAAGTTGTACACGCGCAAAAACAGCTCAACGTCGTTATACTACAATTGAAAGTACCTGTCATACACATATGAATCCATCTCGGCCGCTGCTATAAGTAGCCGCTGCCAATGTGATTGGTGGGCAGCCTTCTTGAATTACGTTGAGAATGAGACACTGTCTGGCTATTAAAAAAAAGTTATTGTTCAGCACAGTAATGCGTTCTTTATTGTGCACGCTTCATTTTAACGCCGCAAGTTTTCGCAGACTTGTGACCTCGCGTAACAAGGAGGGGATTTTATGGCACACCGAAATTTTTTTACAAATAGCGAAGAACAAATGCCGATCACTACGCCGTATTGAAAATCGTTTTTTTACGTAGTCATGCGTAAGTGGTATTACGCGGTGGATCACTTACGCGTGATTCACCGCGTGATAATATGCGTGATATTATTCGACTGAACTTGGTCTTCTTCTTTAGAAAGACTTTATATTAGAGAGCTCTGACAGTAAAGAAATTGGCACTCGCCTTATTTTGAAGACTTCTGCGAAGTACCTTGCTTTGTCAGCCACACGTTTGGTTTAATAAGGGGGAATTAAGGTACTAGAGTCATAGCAGGGTCTTCATTCTCACCGTATTTACAACGACAAACTGAGAGTGTGAACTTTGCTGGTGGAATGTTCAGATGAAGGACCGGGTAAAGGTGGCTGTACGTGTTAAATTTGGCGGTAAAGCTTGCCAAATGTTAGTAAACACTGCCGTGTTGTCGCGGTATAGGGCCGTCCATGCTGCACAATCTCTTTGTGCAGATTCTTCCTTGGTTTCAGACATCTGTACTCTACTGTGGCGGAGCCTGGTGGCGTGCGCCGAAGTTGCTTGGGTAGTCAAAAATGGACGCCGACCGGCGAGTTACGCAGTTCTCAGTTGCTTTAAGCGTTTTACTTAATTTTGCGCCTAGTTTTCAGGCTCAAAAAGTGCTTAAAATGTACGCAGGAACTTGTCCGCTATGCCTGCAGAGTCTGACATGTTTGACGAGCGATCCCTGCTTCAACAAACCGTGCCGTAAGCAGGTGGTCTGGGCGACGGCTCGAGCAGCGCCCGGTCCCGAAGCGCGGTCGCCGCCGTTATTGTTGCGTGGTTAATTGCCTCGAACATGGGGGTAAGGATCCTAATGTGCGGTTTTACTGGTTCCCCTGAAAACCGTACGAAGTGGAGCGACGGAACCGCTGGATACGTGCCGTCCGACGCGTGAAGTGAGTACGCGAGCAAAACGTGGCTTGCAACGTAACGTGCTGATTACTTTTCGTACGCGCGTGCACGCGTTTATATATGTATATATTCCCTGTGTGCAGTCCAGACGGCACACCGTGGCTGCCGACGGCGATCACGAGGATATGCAGCCGGCATTTCGTGCGAAACGAGAAAAACGATGCCATGAGTCACCCTGCGTATGTGCCTACGATTTTTCCGGCAGCTTAAAGCCGGCTGCTTCCAGCGGCCGGCTGTAAACATTGCGCGCCGTCGCTTCTCGACCGCCACCGCACGCTGACAGAATTTGACGAATTCCCTAGACGCAAATGTTGAAAATTATGACCGTGCATGGGGGGAAAAGTGTTTGCGACTGAATGCGGCAGGAAACGGCACACGACGCGAATGCGCTCATTCGGGCCGCCGACGGCTAGCCTTCGTCACTGCACCTTTCTTGATTCCGTTTCGTCGTGTAATGCAAATCATGTCGGCTTTCTTAACAGCAATCTTTTCGTTTATGCACTGTCGTTAATCGCGCGAGCATGCCTCGTAAAACTTGACTCGAGTTCAACGTCGTATGAGATTCGCTGCACTTGCGAGTTGCAGCGCGCCGAAATGGTTCCTTCAATCTCCTGCACGTCGTAAACATACTTGACGTTGACGAGCTTCTTGCGTTTACGCAGATTGCTTGGCCTGAAAAACTCAGCCACGCCAGAAACTGGCCGAGATCCAAAGCGCAGCACAACCGACAGCGGCGGCTGCATTGCGCATCTGAGCTTAGTGCTGCATGCAGCCGCCTGTCTGACTACTCGAAACCAAAGAACTTGTCGTAGGGGGCGCTTTTTAGCACCGTTTTCGCAGCGCCGCCTGGGCAGCCAGTCAGGCCAGTCAGCAACTGCAGTTCTCTCTCTCTCTCTCTCTCTCTCTCTCTCTATATATATATATATATATATATATAGAGAGATATATATATATATATATATATATAGCGGACAGAGTGAGCGACGCCAGCCTCCCCACTCGCGAACAAGTTGGTACGCCACTGCTGCTGGATCACTCGGCAGGACGACGGCGAAAACAACAGCAGACGCCGCAATCGATGCTACTGTTGCGTTGTGAATTGCCATGGACGTAAAGGACTGCATAACAACGTTCAGTTTTACACATTTCCACAGTTCTTGTACGAAGAAGAAAGGTGAGAGCGCTGGATATGGGCCGTTGTAAACGTGTTGTGTAAGCGAATTACTCGTGGTCTCCACAGCCGGTCGCATGAGAAAGTGTGATAATGTGGCTCAGCTGTTATTGTTGTGCGTAGCGCGGATGGAGAACCGTGGTAACCTTGACTATGAAGCTCAGCAGAGTCTATGACCGCGGTGCGTGCCGTGTAAACAAAGAGTGAGCAGCCAGAGGCAGACTGAAAACGCGTGATACGCACACAGCGATAACCTATAATCGGAGTTGGTCGTCACCACACAGCATCGCGGACGCACGTTTTGAAGGCTCACAGTTCTGCTTCTAACTAGTTAACACGTGCGTCATACAAGTAAATCGCGAAATGTTGGTCGTGACCACCTTAAGGTTTGCATTGCCCATGGCCTCCGCGGTCGCCGTAGCTACCTCGGAGGCCACGGTTTTGCCTGTGGTTGTACCCCGCGAAAGTGGACACGCACGCATACCCATTTGGAGTATTTACAAACGGAAGACGAGCATCAAAAGACCATTTGAGGAAGCGTAGCAAAACAGCCCAATGCGCAGGAAACGAGAGATGAATTAAGGGAGAATGCAACTGAAAAGGCGAATATCGCCGGGGCCATTCGTCCCGAATAAAGCGAGTTTTGTACCACTGATCGTAGGATACATAGCTAAGTAATTTGATCGTGTATGTACTCATCGCTTTGGCATTTAGGCGCTAGAGAACGTATGTGGGAGAGCTTGCCTCGAACTCGATGTCGTGCGACGCTCGCTTGTAGTTGCGAGTTGCAGAGCGCCGAGATAACTAAAACTTCTTTTGCATTGTACTCGCAGTTCGCTTTGATCAGCTTCCTTTGTTTCTAAAGAGCGGATTAGCGGAAGAAGCTTTCTAGGACCTTGATTTTCAAGAAACCACGCCTCGACACCAACGAAAGAGGGGAGCCTATGGGGGCCTATGCACATTCGCTTGCGGACGGCTCTCTTTGTACTACCCAGTTAGCGCCAGGGCTGCGATAAGGGCGCTGGTGGTGGTGTTTTTCGCAGCGCCGCCTGGGCAGAGTCTACCGTCTTTACGGCCGCTGTGATTTCAACTGGCGTCACCATAGCGCTAGAATCTTGCTCCGGTAGGCATGACTGGCAGATGACAAGGTCACGCGGTGCAATATCGCCAGCAAGAGCAACATTATGGGCACACTGCACTTGCATAGGCGGCTCCACCAGCGCGGCGGCGTTCAGCGCCAACGCGGCCGTTTCCGCATCCCTGGGGTGATAGCGTTCCCACCCAGGCCGCGCGCGCGGCTGTTTGTGCAAGCGTGTTGTCATCTGCGTGTTCCTGTGCAACTGCTGGCTTGTGTTCAGACCGGTCGAAGGTTTGGATAATTTTAGGGGCGTAGCTCCTCTTAGTCTAACCTTGTCACGTCTCCGTTGTCCGGCGTAAACAGATCTCCCGTATGATGCAATAGATGGCGCTGTCTCATAGAAGTATATACAAACTGCAGTTCAGGGACGATATTCTAGATGGCGCTGTACACAATCTGTGTCATCACCATTTCTCGTCTCATTTCCTAGATGGCGTTGGTCCAATAGAAGTGTGTGCAATATGGCGCTTGTGTGAATCGACACTAGATGGCGCTGGAAGCGCCGCTGCTCTCCGATTGGCTGTTGCGCAGGCTTCGCGGGGAGCGAGCGCCTCTCTAATTCTCCTGGATCGTCGCCGCACGTGTCGGATCGTTTGCGGAGCATGGACGATGCGCAGCGGCGGGCGCTCGCTCGGCGGCAGCCAGGAGGATCCCGTGACGGTGCGCGCCAAGGACGCCGCTGCGAAACGCGCTCAACGAGAAGCGAATCCCGAGACCATGATTGCTTCAGGAGCTTCGCCCAAGCTCTTCATCGTGGATATGCTGTAATTTTTTTCAGTGGAGTGAACATTGCTAAAGGCAAGCTTCTGCACGAGGCAGGTCTTGTACATAATATTAGAAACTTGTCTCTGCGGACAGAAGCGTGGTGACAGATCGGTGTGCGTCCCAAACGCGCATCAACGCTCCATCGAGGACAATGAAGTTTACAGTAAGTAAGGCTTTTTATTCAATGGTCTCGTTTTATTTCCTTCCGTCTTTTTTTTCTTGAAGCTCTCTCGAAACAGATGCGTCATGAATGCGACCTGTGAGTGCAGAACAGGCATAGCCGGCTAGTGCGAGCACGCTGCGGCAGTGGCCGTGTACCTGCAGAGATACAGAAAACTGATTTTAGCACGAAGCTTTTTGTAGTTTAAAGCTAACGAAAATAACATGCAAGCATGACAAGCGCTAAACAGGTACACTAGCCCTAAATATATAAACTGTGAACCTAATACATCTAGAGTAATATTCATCGCTGTCAAGCCTAAACAACATGCAAAACGCGCAGAAATGTTACCGCACCTTTCGTAACGTTCATGTGAGTGACCTGTTCCTGCCTTCTTGTAAGGGGATGGAAAAATCGTTGGGAGGTGGGCTGGGGGCTCCTGTTCACTAGCCTTAGCATTGCCCGCAAAATGCCTACTGCAAATTCTGCTATTTTCTATGGGCTCGCAGTCTAGAATTGAACAATGTCTACACGATACCGATTCAGCGTGAAAAAAATATATCGCCTATGGAGACTATGATTAATGGGTGTATCACAATTAGGGCAGGTCTGACACAAGGTGTTATTCCAAAGGCGTCTCTCACATGGAATAAACGTAACACCCTGCACCAAATAAAATGACAAAAATTCTTACTTGTCACCGCAGTGAAGTTGTATCCAACGGTGGTGTCTCTCCTCCCTGTGTGTGTGTCTCCCCTTTCGTCCGTCGTCGCCTTTGCGCCTACTACTTCGAATCACACACTGAGCTTTCGGGAAGCGGTAAAACTTTGTTCCAGGTGAACTGCTGTTGGTATCGTAACAGCCCACAACACAGCAAACAGTGTTGCTGCGACGCTGAGCCATGGAACGACCGCCAAAGAAGAAACGCTTTGCAAAACTGCGGAAAAACACGAAGGAGCTGGCACGAAAGCTGCCACCGGCCGGGGCGTTCGAAAGTTTCCATCACCCCACGGACGCGTGTGCCGCCGCTAGAGGCGTTCCCGTCAGCGGAGAGTTAGAAGCGCAGTGTGCCCACACAGCTACGGTGACGCCGGCTGAAAGCACAGATTCGCCAAGCGACAGACGAGACACGTTGGAGTTTGTCTGGGGCAAAAGCCAGGCTTTCCGCTGTTTGTATTCCTTTCTATCGCGATAGGATGTTATCGTTTAGCGCGTGGGGTTGCTAATTGCAGCAATTTCGTCGTAGAACAGACCACAGTGTCGCGACTGCTACGATTGAAGAAATCACGAAGGAGCACGAGAGCACAGCCGGGCTTGGAGGGAGGCGCGCGCGTTCGTGCGTTGCGGTCCAGCCTTGAGCTGCGCCAGACGGACGAGGAGAACTACTCTCCCCCATTAATTCATTGCCGCCTCGCAAGGCGCATTGAATCACAGCACACGCGCCACTACAGCTGCAGCCAATCAGAAGCCGCGCTCGCTGTTTCGGAAGGTGGAAAGGGGGGACCGGGTATGCGTCGCGCACTTCTCGCCTTTTTGCAGTCGGTTTCACACCGTGGTTGGGAATGCTGCATCGCGTTGCTTCGGAGGGGCGCGCATTGAAGTGGCGGCGGCCTGGCGTTGGACAACGACTGCTGCGCTAGACGGAACGCGCATTTACAGCAGCGGAGGAAATGGCAGCGTCCGTCGAATAATTATGGCAGTGTAGCCAAATGAGAAAAGTTGGAAGCAGCTACGCTGAAAAATGGAAATGTGCAAATAGAACGCGTGCACAGAGAGCAGAGAGGACGCAGTCTCGACGCTACCGGCAACGCTCGGGCTAACGAGGGTTTCGCACAGCGACGACGCCGCGCAAACGCCTACGTTGAAGGAATGAGCACTCGACCGCTGAAAAAGCTTCGAGGTATGTTCTGAGGTATGTGGCCTTCGTCAACATGGAATCCACAGGCAAGAAACCATACGAGACCATGTGTGCTTATATTCGGTTGCTTGCCACGGGTAAGCGCTAGGTCTTCCGTCTGCATGTTCGCTCGAAGGATCTGCGCCCGGTGATCTTGCTAAACAATGCATATAACACAGTTGCCAGCCAATTATCGAATAGGGCACCGTTTACAGAAAGTACGTGATCGTAGCGAAACGCCGCTTACGTGTACTTTGTTTCCCGGCATAGATGGGAAATCGAATGCCGTGACAGCCTGCTTTGCTGGTGCATGTGATGTTCATATTCTGTATCGGCGGATATGCTGTGTTCTGTGTGGTTGTTGTACGCGGAGCGCGTGTGTATGCCTATTGTATTTCTGCGCAATAAACTGGTGGTTATCGCAATGTCATGTTTCGTCACTGTCGTCTCTAGCACTGCTTGTTCCCGTTGTAAAGGCAACGGTGAGAATCAGACTCTTCTGTACTGCCTTACTTCTCTAACTATACAGTTACATATCGTCGCCCTTTTAGCATGAATTCGTTGAGTTGTAACATTCAACTGTTGTATTACAGCTTCCACTGTGGCGCTGTGGAAATTGCATATGCAACTGCGGTTTTGAATCAACGATGCGCTTTGACTGGTACGTGTGTTGGACCATGAAATAAACGTTATATACACGAATTAAAAGAGCTGTGTTTGTGTGGAATCTCGATTTAGTGCGAAAAGAGCCCCTTCACGAATCATTCGTTTCATTACTTCCAGCGGCTCATGGGATCTGCATTGGTTTTTTTGAAATACAGAATTCTCGCGTTCTTTGTTCCGTCTGACGTGAACGCTTTCTGTTTTCTTATATCCAAGAGGCATACAAATTGGAGGACACTTCGTGATTTCCAAAGTGTGTTCGGCGAAAGCCTGTGGCCATTCGACTTTCCGCTTCCCCGTCCTTTGTTCCCGGTGACACGTTAGCGCGCCGCATGAGCATTCGCTGAATATTCTGGCGTTTGGTATCGAGGAAAATCCAAGCTCTTGGGGCGGTTCGGAGAACCGCCTTAAGAATATGGATTAGGGTACTGCCTCGTGTCCGCTTGTAGATATCGCTGGACATGAGTGGGGGCAGCTGCCACAAGTCGCCGCACAGTACCATATCGAACCCACCAAACGGTTTGCAGTACTTTTGCGTGAATTGAGGAAGCCTCATGTCGTTGGCGTCGAGTTGGTCCGCCGACATTGTGCGAGTTGCATCGATTATTTCGCACTGTACATGCTTGAACGCCGTCCTCAACGTGTTAAGCTCTTTCCCCTCCCCCCCCCCCCCCCCCTCGCCTCTGTCGTTGGTCCGGCTGCGGGTGAGCTTGAATGCAGAGTGCATGGTAGTTCCACAGATAGTCACGACTGGTACTGGTGCAAATCACGTAGGTCTCGTGCGGTCGGTCGTTTTAGCGGTTGTAAACGTCCCTGGCCAATTACAGGGCGAACGTGTTACCCCATCCCGCAGGCCCAGGCGCGCAGCGGTTCGGCCCCTGGCGTAGTTTCTCGATGTACCAGCTCCCGCAAAAACTCGTGTTGCTCGAGGTTAGTCAGTCGCATAATAGCGAGTTTTAGTATAGCGGAAAACATCAAACGCAAGGATTTAGCGTTAGCGTTGCGTGCTCTTAATTGGGCATGAGCAGAACGTAAACGTAGCCCGCGCTCTTACGTACGACCACTAGTTCTGGAATATAGCGTTCAACGCCAATCCACGCAAGATATCCCGTACATATAGGGCAAGATGGCGGTGGCTGCTGAAGCGAGAGCCGTCCATTTCCGATCTTTCTAGTCGTCGTCCTGGATTAATAAACTCATTCATTCTCAAACAATGTTCGTGTTTTCATTTAGAGTAGAGTAATGAGGCATCGCCAACCGTGTACCGCTGATCAAATAGCTCCGTTTTTTTATAGGAAGTGGATTCTCAGTGCAGAAGGCTTAACAAAGTTTGTTTACAAGGTCCGCTCATATTTTCTGTAGCCAAGCAGAGATGGCGACGCTGTCTTCAATCGCCTCCTTCCAAGATACGGCCACAAGCCGAGACATGTCAACATTCGCTTTCCTTCAAGTTTTTCGCGGCAGTGCACGAATCTGATGCGTGATGCGTCCCAGCTTAAAAAGGCCAGGCAACAGGGGTCTTGAAGATGTGTGGAACGCGGCATGTCGACAGAAAACGATGTGTTTCTGGTCGTCAGAACTCGAGACTTCTGCAAGCGCGGCATGGAGCCGCGAGACGGTGACTTGGGGTCAGCTCGACTTAGTGGCACTTCTGTGGATTCTACAGTATTTTATGTCTAGACAGCGCCGCATGTGCTTGCGTTAGCGTTAACGGGAATGTCTTCCTGCTGTACTAAAAGACCATCCCGACCTTAGCGGCTGCATTATCGATGGAGGCGAAAATGTTTGAGGCCCGTGTACTTAGACTTAGGTGCACGTTAAAGAACCCCAGGTGGTCGAAATTTCTGAAGCCCGCCACTACGGCGTCTCGCATAATTATATCATAGTTCGCACGCAGCGCGTTCGTTTTAACGTTAGCGTTGAGACGCACGCGAACGCCAATGTAAGCGTTCCCCGCAATACTAAAACTCCCTATTGTACAACGTGTCCGTATCCATGTTATCAACACACTTTTGGCAGGGCCGCGAACCCGCTCGTCGCTCGTTTGTATGCGAACATGGCTCCGTTCGGCGTTGGGCAGTTGCTCTGCGTCGGCCATGTTTCGCACCAGCTCGTACATCCAGTCGTAGCCATTGTCATAAATGTACTTGTTTTGCATGTTGGTTGTCGCGGACATTTCAGAGTAAGCGTTCTTGTCCAGGATTTCGAGGTGTTCGTTGCAGAACGGTACGTAAAACATTACATGCTCTCGCTGCGGGTTCAGTACATCGTCAGGGCTTTAGTTTCGGTACCGTATCACGCACTTGTGTCGTGTCAACTGGTAGTTTCGTTCGCGTTTCTTGGTGCGAGCGCTGACGAACTCAGCCACGTCTTCCATGTCTTCGGGCCTTCGCTGGTAATCGTCCACCACGTTATCCTTCCACTGCACACAAGTCGGTGACGCACCGTCGATCTGGATGCCATAGCGGTCTATGGCGTCTTGTCCCAATAGCGATGTACCTTTGCCGGTGACGCAGAAGACGATGAAACAAGACCGTTGCAAAACTTCGGAACAGGAGCTTGGAAGGTGACCACGATGCTAATGCGTTATTTCAACAAGTTTGTCAAGTCGATGAAAGCCTTCTACAGCACATGTTGTCTACTGAAGTAACACTGGAAGCCTTTCGCACTGATCAGACATTGATGCTCCCGTATGAATCGGGAGTTCCGTGGTAACACCACTGACCTCGGCTTGAACGAAGAAATCTTTTCTTAAAGTAGGGGAGTACTGGCTGTTAGCACTGATGTGTAAGAACGATAATGCAGAGATAATACTCGAGCCCTAGCAGCTGCAGTGACGTTTGAAGGTTCTTAGTACTCTATAAGTACACGCTGTATTATTAGCTTGCCCGGGCTCAGAACATTAGCTGCAAGATACAATGTGTCAAAGTTACTTCCAATATCCTCGGCGTCCTCGGGTGTAAATTTTTCGCCATGTGCGAGTAATTTTACAGCAGGGTTTATCTGGTCACGCACGAGCTCCGCGTATGTAAGTCCAAACTTGCACCGAAAGCCCGTTTAACCCTTTAATGCCCGAATTATGAAAACGCCGAAGAAAAAAATTTGTTTTTCATTTTTCAGTTTTAAATATCCACCTTAACACAAAGCAGCAGTTGTATTATCCAAAACGCAACTTTAATGCACACTTTTAGGTATGTCGCGAATTCGCGACAACCGGCAGTTAAGCCATTAGTAGCTCAATATATGCAATGCAAGGCAAGTATGGCGTCGCCGCATCAATGAAGCGAATTTCTTCAGTGCGACGTAGCTTGCCGTCGTCATTGTTGTTAAATGTAAGTTTGACTTTATTACCTCCTACCAATCACGTGACATCGTGCCTGCCACCGTGCGTGCCCTAGACTCCGCCGCCCAGTATAGCCGACTTGGGAGCCGACAGATTGACATGAAGGTGACAGCACCGAGAAATAAATCTAGCTCACCACGAGACAGAGCCAGTCCTTTGTTCGGATTTTTCTGCGTCTCAAACAGATTACTCTGCTGAACGATGTCCCCGCAGAGGCGTCTGCGCAAGCAGGCGTTTGGTGTGTAGCGACACCACGGACCCGAGCTAACGGGGGGTTCGCACCCCTCCCACGCCTAGCCGTGCGTGGCATTGCCGTGTCCGGGGAAAAGGGGATCCTGGGGGTTGAGCCGACGCCGGGCGTTTGGACCTTTAAGGCCCCCCGGAAGAGGCAACACACCCCTTTGGCCCCGGCTTCACGTAGACGGCACCCCTGGGCTGACCCACCCAGGGGAAATCGGCGGTCGCCTTTTCCTATCCCCCTCTCGGATCTTTCACTTTCCTATCTACTTTCCTCGCTGTCCTGTCTCCTACTATTTTCTGTTACTTCCCAGTTTTCGTAGGCGGCCTGGGTTAACCCTGTGCAACTAGCCAACCTTGGTCTATGCGCATTCGGTTATAGTAGCGGTGTACGGCTGGCGTCTGCATGTTTTCAGCAGCATGAATCTTGTAGCGTCCCCGTGTTGGGCTCCGTGGTGGGTGGCCGGCATCGCTGCCGAAACGAACTCCAATAACATGCATAGAGCGTTTCCTCTAATCAGTGATCGTACCGCTTCAAAGCGCGTACGCACCGAAGAACTCACATTTCTCAGTCGACCAAAAGAAGTATTCCCCCACTATCATGTTGTACACAGTGAGAACAGTAACAAAACAGCTAGAACCATGTCCCCTTTCATAGTGTCCAAATCACTCACAGACACCTTAGGTGCTGGCTATAAAGTCACGAAAATGGCTAGTGGAGACCTCCTACTCGAACTACATGACAAGACCCAGTTTGACAAACTAAAGAACCTCCGAACTTTCGGCGACATTCCCATAACAGTAACCCCCCATCGGTCCATGAACTCCGCCCGTGGAGTAGTGTCGGACGCAGATCTTCTTGAACTTACAGAGACCGAACTCCTCGAAGGCTGGAAGGATCAGCACGTGACAAATGTAAAACGAATCATCATCCGAAGAAACAACGAGGAAATTCCCACTAAACAGCTGATACTAACCTTTGCGACAAGCGAACTACCACAGACCATAGACACTGGGTACACAAAGACAAATATCAGGCCGTACATTCCAAACCCTCGCAGATGTTTTCAATGCCAAAGATTTGGCCACGGCTCTCTGAGTTGCCGAGGTCGACCTACTTGCGCGAAATGTGGTGTCCAAGGCCATGCCTCGGACACCTGTAATGAAACCCCACATTCTGTGAATTGCGACGGCGACCACGCCGCGTATTCACGTTGTTGCTCAATCTGGAAAAAGGAAAAAGATATTATATCACTGAAGGTACGCGAAAAGATCTCATTCAAAGAAGCACGAAGAAGGTGTTCGGCCTTTCATGGTCCTACCTATGCTGATGCGGCGCGTCAGGGGGCAGCGTCGCATCGGCCACCGCCACTGCCCCGGCCCACGCAAGGTGAGCCATCGGCCGTGGCGGCTGCCCCCGTGGTGGCAGCAGTTAAGTCTGCTCCACCTGCCCAGCCAGAGATCTCGGCGACTCCAGGGTCGTCGGGTCTCACGACCACGCGTCGCCAGGCGAGGTCGGTAAAGCAAGCCAACAGCTCGCGTACGCGGGCGTCCAGTGCCTCACACGTGGCAATGGACACAACTACGGTACCCCTGGTGCCGAAAGAGCGGCGTAGCTCCTTGGAGCGCGCTAAGAAAACAAAAAAGCCGATAACAGCGCCCGCCGACGGCTCTGTTACTTAAGTTCCAACTTTCCGTTTGAAAAACAGCTATTTCCTTCTCGTACACACAGCACTATACTTCACTTCCAACATGGAAACACAAATCATACAATGGAACGTCAGAGGACTCCTTAGAAATCTCGATGACGTCCAGGAACTATTACACAAACATTCACCAAAAGTGCTGTGTGTACAACAAACACACTTAAAATCCAAGCACACCAACTTTCTACGTAGTTACATTATTTTCCGAAAGGACCGGAACGATGCCATGGCGTCATCCGGTGGCGTAGCCGTTGTAGTTAATCAAGGAATAGCATGTACACACTTACCACTCCAAACGTCCCTCGAGGCAGTGGCTGTTCGAGCGGTTCTTTTGAACAAACTTCTCACCATTTGCTCGCTCTACATACCACCACACTACCAACTGCAAAAACATGAATTTCAGTCTTTAATAAATGAACTCCCAGAACCTTACCTGGTCCTTGGGGACTTTAATGCACATAGCAGTCTATGGGGTGACTCTTGCTGCGATGCACGAGGTCGTCTGATTGAACAGTTCCTCTTCACGTCCGGTGCGTGTCTGTTGAATCAGAAAGAGCCAACATACTATAACTTCGCTAACAATACCTACTCGTCCATAGATCTCACCATTACATCTCCATCACTTCTACCTCTATTCAAATGGAAAGCCGGTAATAATCCTTATGGAAGCGACCACTTTCCAATAGTTCTGAGCTCACCAATAATGTATGACTGTGCCCCACAGGTTCCCAAGTGGCATATTGACAAAGCCGATTGGGAAGAGTTTCGTAAAGTTACTCGCTTAAATTGGACTGATATGTGTGGTTTAAGCATAGATGCAGCCGTAGAGTACTTTACAGCTTTTCTCACGGATGCTGCAACTAAGTGCATCCCACAAACAACTGGACTGCCCGGGAAACGACGTGTCCCGTGGTGGAACACTGAGTGTCGAAATGCACGGAAAAAACAAAACAAAGCATGGAGGTTGCTTAGGGACTCTCCGACAGCCGAGAATCTTGACAGTTTCAAGAACATAAAGTCCCAAGGTAGGAGAACGCGCCGACAGGCCAGAAGGGAAAGTTGGCAGAAGTTTTTATCGGGCATTAATTCATATACACAGGAGGCCAAAGTCTGGAACATGGTTAGCAGGGTAGCAGGCCGACAAGCACAGTCACTTCCTCTAGTAAACACACAAGGCGACAGCTTGGAAGACCAGGCGAACTTCCTAGGTGCACACTTCGAACAGGTGTCGAGCTCGTCGCACTATAGTGAAGCTTTCCAAAGATACAAAACAAGAATCGAAAAACAGAAATTAGAGCGCAAATCCACAAAACACGAAGCATACAATGAACCTTTCTGCATTGCTGAGCTACAAGCATCGCTTAACTGCTGCAATAATTCCGCCCCAGGCTCCGACCGTGTTGTATATGAAATGTTGAAACACCTGCCATCTGAAACTCAAAAAGCCCTCCTCTCACTGTATAATGCTGTTTGGTCTTCCGGCGAGATCCCCTCGGCCTGGAAGGAAGCCATTATTATTCCGATTTTAAAACAGGGCAAGGACCCATCCTCCGTTACGAGCTACAGGCCCATTGCACTAACAAGCTGCGTGTGTAAACTTTTTGAAAAAATGATAAACCGCCGACTTATACATTTCCTCGAAGCAAACAAATCACTCGACCCATACCAGTGCGGTTTTCGAGAGGGTAGATCTACCTCTGACCACCTTATCCGTATCGAGGCACAAATTCGCGACGCTTTTGTCCACAAGCAATTCTTTCTTTCGGTGTTCCTCGATATGGAAAAGGCTTACGACACCACATGGCGCTTTGGCATACTGCGAGACCTCTCACACTTAGGTGTCCGAGGAAAGACGCTGACCATAATCGAAAGCTATTTGTCCAATCGCACGTTCCGTGTTCGAGTGGGTAACGTCTTGTCCAGAATATTTGTCCAGGAAACTGGAGTGCCGCAAGGTGGTGTCCTGAGTTGCACACTTTTTATTATAAAAATGAATTCGCTACGTCTGTACATTCCACGGAACATGTTTTATTGCACATATGTGGACGACGTGCAGATCGGTTATAAGTCGTGCAACCTTGCAATGTGTGAGCGGCAGGTCCAGCTGGGCTTGAACAAGGTCTGTAAATGGGCAGACGAGAATGGGTTTACGCTGAATGCACAAAAAAGCACTTGCGTCCTATTCTCCAGAAAAAGAGGCTTTCATCCCGATCCAGACATTGACCTACATGGTCAGCGTCTGTTGGTAAAAACAGAGCACAAGTTCCTAGGGCTAATTCTAGACACAAAACTTACGTTCATACCGCACATTAAGTACATAAAAAACAAGTGAATTAAAACAATGAATATTCTAAAAGTGTTGTCACGCACTATGTGGGGTAGTGACAGGAAGTGCCTGATGAACCTTTATAAAAGCCTTGTACGCACGCGCCTAGATTACGGGGCGATAATCTATCACTCTGCGACACCAAGTGCCTTGAAGATGCTTGACCCAGTCCACCATTTGGGCATTCGTCTTTCTACGGGCGCCTTTCGCACCAGCCCCGTGGAAAGCCTCTACGTCGAATCGGACGAATGGTCGCTACACCTTCAGAGATCTTACCTATCTTTTGTATATTTCCTCAAAGTGAACGCAAACAACGAACACCCCTCACACACTACAATCAATGAGTTGTCTGCTTCTGAACTTTTTCACAACCGTCCCTCGATGAGACAGCCGTACTCACTTCGTGTGAGGGGACTAGCTGAAGAAATAGGTGTGTCACTTCTCGAACACTGTCTAATGGCTCCCGCTGCCTATCTCCCGCCGTGGCAGTGGCAGCTTATAGATTTCGATGTTTCTTTCGTCGAAGTTACCAAGCATGCGCCACTTGCACATATCCGTACACACTTCCTCGAATTACAATACAAGTACCCACACCCTGAATTCTTTACAGGTGCCTCAAAGTCTAACGCTTCTGTGTCATACGCAGCGGTTGGCCCATCCTTTTCAGATGTAGGCGTTCTGCACCCCAATACAAGCATTTTCACAGCTGAAGCATACGCGATATTTGCGGCCATCAAACATATTAAAGAAAATAAGCTACAAAGTGCAGTGATATACACTGATTCGCTAAGCGTAGTGAAAGCTCTGAAAACTCTCAAAAAGCACAAGAACCCTGTCCTAGTCTCGGTTTACACAACTCTATGCACGATCTACGCACTCAAACAGCATGTCGTAGTGTGCTGGGTGCCAGGGCACTGCGAAATTAGAGGAAACGTGTTGGCGGACCAGCTAGCTGCTTCTGCCCACGAAAACGCTACCGCAAATACATCCATAGCTGTCCCTGCACTAGACCTAAAACCCTTCATTAAAAGAAAGCTCCGAGATCACTGGCAGCGGTCGTGGGACAGGCAAACACGAAATAAACTTCATGTCATCAAGCCACATATCGAGAACTGGCCGCCAGTATCGAAGTCACGCCACACAGAAGTAACACTTACCAGATTAAGAACAGGACATACACACAGTACACATTCACACCTTTTGTCCGGTGGCGATCCACCTTTGTGTGACAGATGTGGTGAAGCACTCACCGTGCTTCACATTTTAATCGAGTGCAAGGAATTAGACACGCTTAGGAAGCAACATTTCCCACTCCCCTACCGACAACAAATACCATTACACCCATCAATGTCCATCGGTAGGGAAGCACTTTTCAAAGATGACTCATTATTCGCGTTTTTAAAAGATATACATAGTTTCCACGTCATCTATCCCGGCACCCGTAGCACAACCTCTGAATAGAGGTAGTGCATGCGGCAGCTACACTAGAAAAGCACCTACCTCGCGGCCCTTGGACGCAAGGGCCGTCGACGAGGTATTCGTGCTGATGCCATCTGTACATAGTTTTATTGTCTCGACCTCTTGACATTAATCCTGAATGCACACATTTCACGTCACTGTCATGATTTTAATACCTCTATGTTTTACCCGCATTTAGCGCGAGGAATTTTAAGGCCCCTTAACAGCCATTCAACACAATCATTGTTCACATCCTTTACATATCATGACTCAAGGATCAATGTTACATCTTTCATCACTGTTCATGGCGCTCTTTGGCCAAGCATGGCCCTTGCGCCATTAAACTCCACATATCATCATCATCATGCTGAACGATGTGTTCCGTGAAGGTGTCAAAAAATTCCGTGAAATATTCAATAGGAGCTCGGACAGTGTCACATTGAGCATGAGCGATTTTCCAGTGTAGCATTTCCCGCTGTTCTTAACAGTCTTTATTTTCCACCGCACTGCATGTTTTAAAGAGGCACTAGCTTGGCTGGTCTACCACATCTCCGTCTTCATCCTCACTGCTCGATAACGACACCCGTGCATGTGCATGGGGATTGGGATCGACATCGTCGTCTTCGCTGTCATTTAGACAGCTGTCCTCATTTTTATCTTCAAGTGGCAAGCGTATTCGAAGACTTTTTTTCCCATAAAATGAGCGGAATCCATCATGAACTTGTCATAACGGCAGTCATCACTGACTGACAAATGCCGGATGTCGCGAATTCGTGACATACCACAGAAGCGAGGATCGCACAGGAAACGTGTGCAAGCTCTTGCATGCATGCACATCGGATTCGAGTCGTGGATTTCATGCGTGGCGGTCGCGTCGTCCGCGACGCCGAGTCTTCTCCGCCTCTCGCCGATCGTCGTGCCGTGACGGTTGCCACGTCAGCCAAGCCGAGCACCTCTCACCGATGAAGGGTCGCCTTTCCGTGATGTCCTCGTACACCGGCTCATCGTGCCCCGTCCATGAACTCCGCTGACCGGATCCCCCACTCCTACTCTTTCCTGTTACTCTTTCAATCCCTCCTTATCCCTTCCCCCTGAAAGCTACTGCTGAGGTGTCATCCACTGAGATAGACAGTTGCGGTGCTCTCATTCTTCACTTCCTGTTTTTTTATTATTAATAATCACTCCGCCCCCCCCCCCCCCTGAACATCGAAAAAAATTTATAGATGGAACTTACGTCCCTCCGGCAGAAAACAACGAAGTGAGAGCTGTACACGTGCTTCGTGCTCTACGGCAACTGATACACATCAGTGGGTTCCAGCTTGCAATACCTTACATGCAATGGCGCTAGTTGTCTCGTGCTGAAAGCTACGTTCCCCGCAAATACGTGACAGCCGCCGGTGAAGACATGAACGCGTTTCGTGCGTGTGTTATTTAATCGGCGTCTTTCGGTATGTCGCCAATTCGTGACAACCAGCAGTAAATTAAGTAGTGACATCATCGAGAAAACATTCGCCGTGCAGCTGTTCATGGCTTGTGAACTGATGGTGTTCAACCAAGGTATTTGTAGAGGAGACGCGGCGAAAAGCCGGGCTAGGCGTTCTTGTGTCATGTTCTGAAACGGCCGGAGCCGAAGTATACGCCAGCGCGGACGCCGCGTTTATCGCGTCGGTACGGGCTTCTTGCTGTTTATCGCCGTAGTTTTCTCATTATACAAGTAGGTTTCCTTCCTCTCGACATTGATACCTTGAGCTGTCCAATGGACATGCCTTATTATAGCTTGCACTGTGGCGTCTGATCAGGACATCAATAAAAAACTTTCACTGGCAGGTCCGTAAGAGGGCGAAATGAAGCTGTAGATATTGTTGTGGCGTCCGATTCCTTAGACAATCTTCAGAGGGTTCTTGGGGTGATCTTGAGGGATAAGTCTAGCTCTTCTGCAGGAAAGACGCAACGTGGTCCCTGTCTCATTTGAGAGCTTCCAACAACGTCCCTCGACGAACATCTCGGATTTGGTCAAGGAATGTCTTCTGCTTTGGGATGATGTCGGGGTCCTCGCCTCCGGGTCGAGACTTTGCGTAAGTAATGCGCTTGAGAGGATGTGCCGTTTTCGGTTTAGCCCGCGCAACAGGAACTGCGGATGACCCCGCCGCCGATCCTACACTCCTCTTTGGTCCGTCGTAAGCTTTCTTTTCTTCGAAGAATATCATCTTTGTTGCGTCCTTTCCAGAGAACCCCAATGCCTCAGCGAGCGTTTCAACATGGGAGCGCTTGTCCCCCATGAGGCATCCGAAGGCATGCGTCAAGTGTGGCGGGAATGACTAAGCCCCACTGCGAGTGGCGGCTGCTTGTGCTCTCAAAACCCCCCAGATAGGGGAAATAAAACGCTTTGATTTCACAGTGCTTAAGGAATTCACTTAGCACTCTGAGTTCAGCGTTAGCGATGCCAAACGTTGTTACTCGCGGTCACTTTTAGTAGTGTTCTGGACCAAGGTGGCGCGGTGCTACACTGAACGCAGCGGACGGTCTTTGTGATGAAGAATCGTCTTCATTCTTAAGGTATAGGCCGTTGAGGAGAACTTGCGCTTGGCGATGAAAAAGGGGCTGTCTACATCAGCAAGCTTGGGATGCATCATGTGCCACGTTGTACGTGACTTCACCTCCTGGATAATGAACATCGCACTGAGGCAAGTTCGTTGTGCTGCTGTTTCAATGGTGCTCTCCAAGGTGCGCTACTGGTCCTCCTAACTTCTCTCTGGGCTCGGGTGTCTCTCCGTTATCATGTTGGCTGTCACCAGCTGTTGAGTTGCATGTCCCCGTTTGACGATCTTGAGTTCGGTGGTTGAGCTTATGATGGGAGTGATGTTTCTTCTGCGACTCCTAAACGTGCCCTGACATTTCCACATTGGATGGAAGAGAAGCACCATTGTCATGTATCTTCGGTGAATCTAGGCTCTTGGAAGTGGGTGGAATATTAGTTTAAATTCCTGCTCTGACTTTATTTGACGTCGGAGCTTAGGAGACAGGTTCTCTGAGGTGTCATGTGGGACAGTCACTGTGCGTGGTTCCAGCTGCGACGAAAAATCACAACCAGCGATCGCCGGGCTCTCATGATGCCCTTCGAAACTGTTCTAATTTTCTCTTCTTTCTTCGGCGCCTGCGTCGTGCTTCTGTGCATTTGTAGTTCGCCTTCGCCGGGTCCTCTCAACCGCTGTTCTGAACACGACTGACAGGCGCCATTTGACGTACGACCATCTCCTCTCTCTTGTTCCGCTCGTTGCACTCGTTTCGACAGTGTTCGCCACACGCGTCCTTATCATTATACGCCCCGCCGAGAGAACACTCACGTTCGTGCTTATGAGCAACTATCGTGCTCTTGGAGCAAAGCTGGCTTTGTTTCGTAGGAACCGCGCGTTCATCGCTGACATCCTGAGTGCATACCGCTGCACCAACGGAGTGGGAAAAGCGACGCTTCCTAGTCAATTGGTTAAGTTACGGCGCATCTCCTCAGTCAAGGCTTCCCACCTTCTATCGTACCTTGCCAAAATCTCCACAAGAGCGTTGTTCCCCAAGTCGTTCTTAGGGCGTTCCGTGCTGCCGAATTCCACCGCTGCAACCAAGTGAGACGGTCAATCTTCACGGATATGAAATACACTATAAACACCGCTTTCACATAGCGGCCATTGCTCGCTTGCTTGCTTGCTTGTACCTCTCTACTGGCTCTTACCCACTACGGGCAATTGGCCAAGTAGTCGGCGGTTATTCTAAATGAAAAATGAAGGCCTATGCAGAATAAAATTTTTATAATAAAATAGAGAAATGTTTTAGACGCAGTAAAATACGAAAAAGGAAAAAAAAGTGATCGAATTTTTCGAATCATTTTAAAATTATTCATAATACATTATTCTTAGATAGGTTAAATTATAGTTGCCTAATAATGAAATGTTGAACTTAAGGTCGGTTTGGAAATGGAGGTTATCAATGACTTAGCAAGGTAATCTCCTTGTATCTCCCAAGAATTCGCGGAGGGCCCCGCAGACGTTCCTGTCGCTAAATTCCATTGAAGCAGCCCCAAAGGACAGATTCGGAGTACTAAGTGGGATTCCTAATTGTTTGAATAAAATTTCAAAACACTTTTTCCTTTGAGTTTTGACACGGCGACTTCTTAGTAGTTAAGGGGATGGCACCAGATCAGACCAGTTTAAGTAGAAATTAAGCGATTGTTTACGACATCTTAATTTAGTTATGGAGACTTCCAATTTACGCGTTGGACACCATTTATTATTCCATGCGAAGTGCAAATGCGAAAATTCTGGATTCGGTATTGTAATCTTTAATGAATCCTCAAGACGACAAAATTTCCTGAACCTCGCAGCTATAACATAAGCTGTTAGAGGCATGACTGACAAAATCGGACCATCAAGGGATGCTCGCGCGTGTGAGTCAGTCATCTCATTTATAAAAATACCACGATGACCTGGCGCCCATAGCAATCGCATTAGCCGAATGTTTGCATTGAATGATTTAAATATATTTAGTACAGCTGATTCGGACGACGATGACAGGGACGAACATACGGATAACGAATCAGTCACTATTACAGCTGTCGAATGAGTTGCTGGAAGTTTTCGTCTTCCTGCTAGTCTTCTCAGCCCGTGTCCCAGTAGCCTTCACTTTAACCCATAACAATATATGGCATTCAGTACAGCTGTATGTCGAATTTCGACTTATAGTAATAAATGAAACCTTTGCTTCACTGATACTAAGATGGACATCATAATAATAATATCTGGGGTTTAACGTCCCAAAACCACGTTATGATTATGAGAGACGCCGTAGTGGAGGGCTCCGGAAATTTCGACCATCTGGTGTTCTTTAACGTGCACCTAAATCTAAGTACACGGGCCTCTACCATTCCGCCTCCATCGAAATGCGACCGCCGCGGCCGGGATCGAACCCGCGACCTTCGGGTCAGCAGCCGAGCACCGTAACCGCTACACCACCGCGGCGGACTAAGATGGACATCATATCTGCAGTT
Source organism: Rhipicephalus sanguineus (assembly GCF_013339695.2). Lineage (NCBI taxonomy): Eukaryota > Metazoa > Arthropoda > Arachnida > Ixodida > Ixodidae > Rhipicephalus > Rhipicephalus sanguineus. The sequence goes on along the minus strand of NC_051179.1, from coordinate 120,840,407 downwards.
TTTCTTCAAATGCAAAATTCTTGATTTCTTTGTCAACTGTTTCACATAAACAACAGTTTCTTTTTGTTATTTAGGAAACGCACTATAATATCGCTTTAACGTTCAGGGTGGGGCAATCAACTATCAACCTGCGTATTGAAAAAAATGCGTGGGCGTCTACATGGAGCTGAAAAACCACTTCCTGAACTGGTTCCTTACTCGCAGTTGTGATGGGCTAGCTAGGTGCACTAGAGGGAAAGCACGTGTCGACCCTCGAATAAGAAGTTTCAAGCTCTCTGTAGGTCGACTACTAGAAAAACTTCAGTATAGTGCAGGTTGCGCTTGCTGATGCGTCAAAGTTTCGCTATTTGGGTCTTCTTGCAACCGTCTTAGTTTAGAAGGTGATGTCAGCATTTGGCATTCTTCGCACAAACACGTAAGAAGAAAAAAAAAACGCCTAGACTGCGCGGAACACACAGCGCCGCAAATGCAGGAGGAGTGGCCTTTCTAGAACCCTTTGTAAACTCTTGGGGCGACTACTGCCAATACAGTTGCAAGACAAACTGTCATCACCGTTTTTTGCGAGGTGGCGAAGTCATTCATCTTGCTTAGGGGAGAGCAGAATCAGTTCGGAATAAAATGCACAGCACAGGAAACTTAGCAAGGGTGGATCTTTGGCCTTTGTCCCGTCCTCGTCGATTCAGTATTGCGCTTAACGTTATGCATATAGCACAGGAAAGACGATCATTGCAACTGACGTTTATTATGAAGAAACTTCTCGCCAAGAAAATTTATGCGAGAGTGCAGTCACACCAAAAATAAATCCACTCTAAAGCAGAGCACGAAATGTAATGTCATATTGCTGCCATAGTTAGAGAAGAAAACAAATAAGAGGAATGTTAGCGCACCCTATTCTATAATATATATCCTTGCGCAATCGAAAAAGTGAATGTATGAGTTGAAAACTGCCGTAACTCAATATAGACCTTTTCACAAACAGTTCTCTGGGCGCCGCCATAATCTCAGGGCTGCACTATAGGCCTAGTGCGCTGCAGTTTTGACTGAACAAGTGGCGCCGCCCGCGGCGCTGCGCGTTTCTATTCAGTCGCGGCTGAGAGCGGGTGCGTACGGGCGGAACTATAGCAACTCGAAAGGAGGAAGCTGAATCGCGGTCAAACAGGTGTGTAACTATGTATTGTGGCGTGTATCGCTGTCGCAACAGCTACAGAAACACTGTCGTTAAGCTGCCAGAAATAAAATATATGGATTTATATGAAAGGCTCACGAGAACGAGCGATGACAGCGTCGGATAAGGGCGGTGCGACGTGCGAGATAAACAGACGTCCTTAATTTTTTAATGCGTTTCTTGCTATTACTGCGCATATTTGCTCGTTGTGGTCATAAAGTCTGCCTTCTTTTAGCCCCGATGGAGGTCTTAGGCAGCTCGTGAAGCACCGAAAGCGCATATGCAGTGCCCACTTCTTGCGCAATGATGGGAGAAGCTCGAAAGCCCTGCATTCTGCCTGTGTGTTACACCATCTTCAGCGTCCATCTTGCATCTGCACCTTGCTCCCACAATTTGCAATTGGGTCTATAGACAGCTGGGAAAATGTGCAGAAATCATTGAAAAGACCGAAGGGAACGAGCCAGCGTAAAAAAAAAAGTGAGAGGAACGAACGTTTTTTCTCTTGCTTAGCCCGAACACCAATAACACACGCAGACTGATTAATAGCGAGAAGCCCTGCTGAATAGCGAGAATGGATGGAAAAGTCAAAGGTCGCTCTTCGCGTAATGGATGAGGGAAGAAAAAGCACGAGCTGAGCGTGCCGAGCGTTGGCGATGTTGCTGGATGGAGGCGCATCTTCGTCACAATGCCTTCAATTTATTGTAAATATTAGAAGACCTTGATAAAACTTTGATAACCTGAAGGCGGACGTCCTAGTCGACGCTCTTCACACACTTGCAACTGACTTCGAAGGGCCCCTTTGCTGACACAGTTTGCTCTCTGACGCCGCAAACATGGTTAGCGGCGTAAAGATCACTGCCGTGAAGAAGATTGCTTTTATTTTAAATAACTTTGTACGTATTCAGTTCCGCGCAATCGACACAATCACGCGCTCTGCTCGTTCCGCAATACCATTGCTCTGCTGCCACAGAGCGGCGTTCGCAGCATGCCGCGACGGGATCACGCGCGCGGCCGCTACTCGCGGCGCTGACTGTCCTAGCGCCGCAGCGCCACCGTACCAGCTGTCGAGGCCTATAAAGGCGTGACCACACAAAAATGCACTGCCGAGGCTGTGATGTTTTTTTCATGAATAAATACATCTTGGGCTTGAACGAGGGAAGTCGTTTAGTTCTCCATAAGGTGCTCCCACTCCCTCCATGACTAGGAGACTTGCTCGGGTACGTCTTGAGGAGAGGTTGGTGTCGCTCGATTCTGCTCGAAGAACCGGAATGACGCGCTTCTGGTTACCACTCTTGGTGGAAGAATTCTGGTAGATCTTAGTTTCCAGCAGTCTAACCCCAGGGTCTTGTTTGGAAAACCGGACCCCATATTCCTGTTCGAGTTCCCATTTCCAGGCTGAGCGCTTTCTGATTCTGGGAGGCTGGGACGTGCGGCAATGAATGTCTTGAGAATTTCCGCTGGAACTTCGGTGTCCCTCTTCAGTAACGGGAATGTTCTGGTTCAATTTTCTTTGGAACTTGAACCTCTCAGATTCAGAAGGCAAGATTGTCGTCAACTACACGATGCAATCCAAATAAACCATCATGCTTGGATGACAGGAGAGGTGTTAGTTTTTTTTCCTGGGACAACTGACGGATCTTGGCCTTGATTGGGTCAACCACATCGGACTCGATGGAGCACAGGACGAGATCCATCCCTGCTGCCACATGAGCGGCGATCTGTTGCTCCAGTGGGGTCCGGGCAGAGTACAGGTATCTTTTGTACATCCAGTCCTGGAGAAGCAATATGACTGCTTCTGGGCTGAAATGAAACATGATGTCCACACGAATGGGGAACCCGAAACAATCCACCGTCTCGACAGAGCTAAACTCCATGATTTCGGGAACATATTCCTTCTCCACCACCTCTTCGTCGGAGTCCTCCTCGTGCTTGCTTGGAGTCGGAACGGTCTTTGGGGCCTTTGCTGGTACTTGCAACTGGGTTTCCAAGGTGCGGTCACGTGAGAGAGCTTTTTCCTACCTTGTTGTACGAATTTGTTTAAAATCCCGCACGTAATGCTCACTGTAGTTTAACGAAGTTCAGTGCATAGCGCAGTTGCGTTCTACTAACATTCTGTGATGCAGCCCAGTCTCCCAGGTCATGTTGATCACTTAGACAAGTGCAGATGTACTGTTTCGCGAGTCGTTTTCCCGTGGCTTCAAGATCAGCTAGCTAAGCCAAAGATGCACCAGCGGAGCTAATGACCGACGCCACGATTTTACGTTGAAGAGGGCGCTTTATTACCACGTGGTGAAAAAAGCAGAGCGCATGCATAAATGATTCGCGGTGCTCGATCGGGGCTGTATAGCATTGTGTGAAAGCGCCGCAAGCAGCCGAAATTGCTCCTGATACATTTCTCTACAACATTGCGTATGGATGTGTGGTCCCCGCTTACTGGCCTTCGGAGGTGCTGCTGACATGACTGCCAGGTACTGTAGTAAGCAGCCATGGTTCGAGGGGATATCCTGAGTCTCCTAGTAAAGACAAATGACAGCTGAGTGATCTGCCCTTGTTATATGTGCACATTACGAATACTTACCAAGCAGATACTCGCCAGGCTGTAGCTGTGCGGCTAGGCGCGCACGCAGTGGGTTATGCTGCCACAGCAAAGAGTCGTGGCACGAACCAGGGAACCGCGGGTCCACAACTAGAATACGAAGTTCCGCGTTGAAAACCTGCGATGAGAACTACAAAAGAGCGCCGCAGATATGCTCGAACGCACTTTTTGTCATTGATATGCGGAAAACATTAGATACGTGTACGCTGGTACGAACAGGTAGACTGTTTCAGTCATAGCAGTGCAGAGGGTTTTACATTTGGGGAGGAAAGGGGGGGGGGGTCGGATGGGACAAACCGTCCCCTGTGCGCACGCCTATGGTTTCAACTACATGATCACTAAATGAACACTTGGGTATTCTATTGCGCAAGAACACCCATACACGTCATAACCAGCCCATGTAATGGTTGTAAGACTCGACATCTGGGCTAGTTGGTTGAAATGCATGGTTTAATTGAGCTATGAGTTGTACAGTCGAATACGAAAAAGGTTGTAGGTACTTGCGTGTTCAAAATGCTTCCATCATATCTTCCCTGTCGTGTATCGATTTTTGCTACGACTACTGCCCATATTCCTTAATACATCCGAAATTCTTATCTCCATTGTGTATACACGCAAGAACCAAAACACAGCTTTGGTCGAGCAAACGGCTCATGCACAAAAACACATGGCACTTACGATTACCGTGGACATGTCACACTTCAACGAGATCGTACACAGTTGCGCTCATGTCCTCTTTTAATCGTTACATTACTAGCTATGCCAGCTTGGGCAATAAACTGAACAAGTGGTACGCTGGGCCAGTGAAAACAGCCGACTACAGTATGAAGTAAACATTCAAACGGTACTTGCGACCATGACGTTCAGGGCGTAATAACTCTTTCTCGACATAATGGTCGCGTTGGCGCCCGTGTTGGGTCCCTGTGGCTTGCGAATGGCGACCAACGTGCCGTCGACTCACGCTAGCACGTCTGGGATGTCGCCGCGTCGCACAAACGCCGAAGGGCTTCCGTCACCTTCGTCTACGGTGTTGCTCACGGCCGACCGTGCCATGCGTATGTGCTCCTCGCTACCAGTGCTCCTCTGGAAGCTTCCGGTGGCGAGAGCGTTGTCAGCCCACTTTAGGGTAACGTTGTTATGATCGGACTTCACGGCTTCGCGCCGCTGGGTCGTCAGAATGGTATGGCGGCATCAGCCCTGCTTTCTTCGACCTCAACATTCCCCGAAACGCGCCAGATGCGGCGACAACACTGCACTTGTGTGCTGAACCCTTCAAGGCTGGCAGTTCCCTCTTCAATCGCCTTGGACACGCTTGGCTGACTTTGACGCTTTTATGGCCTGAAGATAAGCGATTTACAGTCCAGGCTGCTCGGAGGAGGCAGTCGCTTGTGCATTGCTATGTTCAGGCTTCTGCGAGTTGCACCTAACAATTAGCTGTGTGCTGCAGTAATCCGTTCGCTGTGCGCATGGTCCTTTGTGGCATGGTGACCCGACTAGGAGCTAGCCATCCGCTGCGCCGACGGCACTATCGAAGCAAGGAACGACTGCACCTGACAGCACACCTGACAACGTAGCCCGTTTCCGGGAATGTGTACCGCCGAGATCCCTTCTTGGTGTGTATAGTGTCTTTTGTGTCTTGTTCGCCTCCCGGGACCGTCCGTCGTCCAGGTGCACAGCGATTCTCTCTCTCTTTCCCGGAGTGCGAAGGAGGCGGTGCTTACTTAGTGGGCGGAGATGAAGACAACGTGTTCGATTGGACTGTCTTGGACTTTATTGTCTCCTCCAGCATTGAATCCTGGGAAAGCCCAGGCTTTATAACGCGAGCGTCCAGACGCTTTAAGCATGCTGCGACAGGCTACCACGAGGCTTCGACAGGCCACATCGAGGCTACGTCGACGCGACGCAGCGTCGCTAGACGACGCTACGACACGCTACCAAAACGACATGTAAAATAAACGTTACTGTTATCAGCTCCGGCTCCTGAACTCGACTTTTCCCTGAGGCCAGGCTGCTCCCCGGTCCTATGGGCAGACCCCCGATCATATCAACGTGCGTGTTCCTCTCGTTATTGCATAGTTCTGGGCGCACGAGGCGCCGTAGTAGTGGGGCTAGACAAAGGTACTGAGTCTGCCCGTGGCCGGGCGCGATGTCTTGCCGGCGGCAGCGGGCACTTGCGCTGCCGGTGTGCCGCGTGGTAGCGGCGACGGGCTCCGACCTTTTCAGTGACCCTCCCCGCCCTTGTAGATGTGCTACGCTTGCAGCAGTCAAGAAAAGAAAACAACAAAAGAAACAAGAACAGAGAAACGGTTGACGTGCTTCACTTGAAGTAGTAAAAAGAAATCTAAAACACGGAAATAGGTAATGTGCCACACTTGCAGCACTCAAGACAAAAAAAAACAGCACACAAAAAAATGGTTGACAGAACAAATGGTAAACAAAAACGGATACATAGAGCTAATATATGCTTCAACCAACCACAACAAAAAAAAACACTTGAATCAATGTCCCTTCTCGTAGGACTCTGGAGGCTGGCCCTACCCCTGAGCTCCTCCAGAATGGCCTCCTGTGCTGGAGCAGGGCTGTGTTGCGTTCCGCGGCTATGGCCAGTCGCTCTATGTGGGAACTCGTGGCCTCGGCCACCTGAAATCAATGCGCGGACAACCATGAACTCTTCGTTACCAGCTGCCTTCTCGAAGCTTTTGCTTGCAGGAATCTGCGTGCGCACAACAGCTTTCTCTGACGAAAAGCCATTGGCCTGTTGGCATCCAGTGGTGGTGCTAAGTGCGGCGTACAAACTATGCGCCGTTCGTTTGGACAGACCAAAGTCTTGCTGGAACTCATCATCAGTCATCAGCTGAAACGCATCACTCACCTTCAAACAGCCCTTTTCAGGGCTAACCAGCTGTTTGTCCAGCTGTATGTAGTTCGCTTGGGAGCTCAGACTCCGTTTCCCAATTACACATGCATTTTCTATCTGTGCTCACAGTATCTTGCAGTTATGAACGACGAGTGCTAACATTGTTTTCTTGCCATAACCTACAAAACACACAAGGATCTAGTTAACCTCAGCAGGTCAGTGCCCTGATGACGGTCACACTGGGCCTGGCTATCGGTGAGGATGCCCACGCGGTGAGGTCGCCGGTGCCGCGGTGGGCAAGCAGGCCGCCGCCGCGGTGGAGCGGCAGGGGCATCTGAAAGCATGCTATGTTTAATAGAATTGCAATGCATTTCACAATATGTGTAAAGGTAGTTATGCTGATTTAATGTGCTCAGTTGGATTTTCCTCTCAAATCTGAAAGCTCATTTCAACTAGAAGCTTGTAAATGAGCAGCACTTACCCGATGGCGTAGCTGCCGGCTCGGCTGCTGCAGCTTTCTGCGGCCCGGCTACACAAAAGTGAATGCAATGCACATTTCCCATCATATGTATACACATTTAGCAAAATGTAACACACAAAAGAACACTTCGCGCTGCCACTTACTTGACGTGGCACTCGTGTCTGTCACCTCTGTGCTCGCCACCACCTCCTTCGGGGCAGGAGGTGCATCGTCCTGGTAAGTGTCAAAACCACAGCATTCCTTCACTGTGATGCCATCCGGTAGGTATGCAGATTGCACTGCTAGCGTTAAGTGGCATATTTTTTTAATGCCACTAGAGGCAGTTCCTTTTTATTATATAAGTACAAGCGTTATTAGTGACAAGATACACCAAATCTCCACGATTCTGTTGCAAAGGTGATTATTCTGTTTTTGTGGAGATTTAAGGTACAAATTCCAGAATTAGCGTCGGTTTGCACAGTTTTGGAACGGATTATCCAGCAGTGAGCTTACCTCTTGGTAGTCCAGCGGCCGCACGGCCAGTCAGCGCAGTGTGCCTGTCAGCTGTAGCACACGGTCTCTGAAGCCGGAGGCACGCCTCCCCCCTGCCAGTGCTCCTGCAAATGGACGCGCATTTTGGGAAGAGTTGCTCAGATTACTTGGTGTTCACTCGCCGCTGAACTTCGGCTCTTGCGGCGGCGTCCTGGCGCGCCTCGTGAACTTGCTTCAGCCGTCAGTCCCGCCACTGTTCGAGCGACTTGGTGACGGGGCCCTGGCGGTTGAGCGCGTTCGTAAGCTCAACCCAGAGACGACGCCTCTCCGCGACATCGTCGGCCGACTGTCTGCGTCTGCCTCGTGTCGGCGTCGTGTCGTTCTAGTGGAAACGCGCCTAAGCCTCACTAGACGAGCCTCTGTGGGTGCTTCTTGTAGTAGTCGTATACGGCAGTGTAATACTTGCCTCTATGAGACTTATGAACCGGCATGGCGTTGGCTTCACTGAGTGGGTACTGCTTCCGCTTCCAAGACTGTTCTTCCTCTTTAACGTCACGGTGACAACTCTCGGGTCAGTCGGTACCCAATCTGCTGAAAATATGTGGCCGCCTCGTTCTGCGCCGTCGGCCACGGGTCTCGCCTTCAAAGGGGTTCTTCGGCCGCTACTGGTTGCATCTAACTTTATCCACAGTGCTTGCAAAAATCGACGCCGTTCTCCCACTCGCACAGCTGGAGCACTCCGAACCGTTCACGAGCCCGTCTAGCACGTCGGTCGATGTTTGTCGTTAGGATCTACGGCCTGCCTACAGGGAGCACAATCTTAGACGGCAGGCTACCCATCTCGGTGCTCGTATCGTGGCCACGCGCAGCGCGAGTCAGTCGTACTCGTCTCTGTATCCACGGTACTCGACGAGCACAGTGACCTAGGCTTCGGCATGGCTGTTGGCGAGCTCGACGTTGTACTTGTTTAACCGCTTCGTTGGAGTAGAAGAGACGCACGGCGTCCGGAGACGAGCGACCGGCTTTTTCGTCTCTGTCGAAAGGCCCCTAATGAGGGCAAGCTTTTCGGGCTCCACCGCAACTCCGTCGCCAATCTGGGTGAAAATTGTCAAGAAGCACGTGTACTTATGCGTGACGACCGAGACCAGCGGAAGGTAGTACATCGTCAGCCACTTGAACTGAGTCCGCTCGTAGATGTCGCTGGCTCTGACCCCCGGGGGTCAGCTGTACAAGTCGCCGCACAGTGTCATATCGAACCCACGAAACGGTTCGCAGTACTTTTCCGTCAATTGACCAAGCCTAATATCGATGGCGTTGAGCTGGTCCGAAGACATTGTGCTAATGTCATCGATTATTACGCACGGCACGTGCTTGAACGCCATCCTGAACGTGTTGAGCTCTTTCTCGCGCAGCCTCTTCGGCGGTTCGCAGTCGCTCAGCTTCGGCAGTGTTTCGTACAGCGAGTCATGGCCATTGTCGTAAATGTCTTGCATGCTGATTTTCGCGGACGTCTTCCCTACCTAACGTACGCGTTGTTGTCCAGCAATTCGAGGTGTTCGTTGCAGAACGGTACGTAAAGCATCACCTGCTCTCGCTGATGGTTCAGTACATCGTGCGGGCCGTAGTCTCCGTACCATATCACGCTCTCGTTTCATGTGAAGTGGCGCTTTCGCTCGCGTTTCTTAGTGTAAGCGCTGACGAACTCAGCCAGGCAGACGTCTTCTCTGTCTTCGGGCCTACGCTGGTAATCGTCGACCACGTTATCCTTCCAAACGTCTATGGAGGACGGGAGTAGTAGGTGTTCTAGCTCGTCGTCTCTTGCGGACTCCCAATAGCTTCTGGGGTAGCAGGTCGGTATGTGGATCATTCCCCGGCCCTTCTCCGACATTTCCTGGCGGAGCGTAAACCAGGCGGTCCATACTACTGAAACGGCGTCACCAGGGAAGACGTATGCACACGAAAAAGAGGACACGAAACACAAGCGCCCTATTCGTACCAACTTGCCCAGTTGTCAGTCCTTCTAAACCACGTGCTGTCTTGCGAAGACGCCTCCACCGCTTTCGGCATATTGAGCCCGAGCGCTTTGAGCACGTCGGGGTACCACATCTGGGGTACCGCATTTACTCTGGTGTCTACCATATCAGGCTAGACATCCCTCGATCGGTCTTGTTTACGTAATCTACGACATACGTGGCACACGCTTAGTGGCCCAGTAGGACTGTCAATCATGGAACTTAGGTGATGCAGGGATTCAAGGGCTTGACCCACGTTTGATGTAGAAGGCGCTTGTACAAGGCGCAAGGGCGACTTACCGCGCTTCACGCACGTCAAAGCAGCGCCACCACTGAGCCGTGCTGTCAGATTGCGTGTGCTTGAGGCAGTGTATTTCGTATATTTTTCCTTGAGTTGTTCAACTGTTGTGTCGGGCGGTGGCCGGCATCGAGGGCCCGGCGGCTGGAGCTGCCGCCGGCCGCCTCGAGGTGAGCCCGAAACATTTTTTTCCACTTAAGCCAAGGAATCGGAAATTTCCAGTTTCTTCCATGATCACTGGATAAGCGTAGCGGTACAGGAGGCATGACGTAGTTCATCTTTAACGCAATTCGCAACTTGTGGCCTAATGGTCATCCCTTACCCGCCACGTCGGTGTAGTGGTTATGGCGCTGGACTGCTGACCCGATGGTCGCAGGGTCGCATCCCGGCCGCAGCGGCCGCATTTCCAATGGAGGACAAAATGTTTGAGGCCCGCGTACTTTAAATTTATTTAAAAATATCTAGGTAAAAGCAAGAATGTTGATTTGCGGAAATGCTCGCTTCAGGCTCTGGCTTTCATCATTCGCCAACTGTCACTCAATTGAAGTATTTGTTACTGCAACCTATAGGCCGTTTTTGAAACATAACCAAGTTTGAACTTGATACCGCAAATTGTGTTTTCTTCTGATACACCAGCTTACAATAACTGAAGGTTGAGCTAGTTGGCAGTAATTATTCGTAAAACGATCAGCGTGTGGGCACAAAGACAAGAACATATTTTATTCCGTACAATAGTGCGAACACATTATGTACAGAAAAATCTAGCTAGCAAACAGTGTAGTTTCACTTTTTTTTTAACTCCACGTGCCTGTCGCCAGTGTGTTGTAAAAGTAGTACAGTGCGGCTGTGGCAAGTCTTCCTGACACTGCATCATTTACGAGTAGCTTTCGTGCTGTGGGTTTATTAAAACGCAAATCGTCAAACGCACCCGTGTAGTGAGAAAGACAGCGGGTAGCTTAGTACGCAAATGCTGTGCGAGAGTCGCCCATTATCAATATCGATATCTCACGTTTCGTTCTGCGTGCTCTAAAAGGTACGATGAACCAGCAAAGAGAGATAAATTTGCTGAATTTCAGTAGCAATATTATTGAACACGTGGCTGTTTCTGTTTCTTGTATGTATTGTTCAACTCTGTGACTGGCAGTGCTTGTTTTCATGTATACATTCACGATTGCCAATACACAATGTAAGCTTACTTCATTGGTGTGGTGCTCGTTGACGCCTCTCGGTCACCAGGCAACTTGACGGAAATATTTGTACTAATGTTAGGGTGCCGTGCGCGTGAATACCTCCCCGGGACAGCAGTTATTAAACGCCCAGCAGCAGCGGGCGCATGCCGCGACCACCGGCAACCGCTAGCAATGCAGCAGTCATATTGCCGCAGCGTAATGATGACGGTATTTTTAGAAGTGCCATCTCTCGGTCGGTTACTTTAGTTAACAACGCCACCGCTGCTCTTATTTCCGTTGCACTGTCAAAGGTAGTTTCGCTTCTATAGATAGTTGTATTGGTGTTCTGTGCCTCAGCTGTCGGCAAGATGACCAAGGATATTCGTGGAGATACGTTTGGCGCGTTGGATAACATGAAAGTTGCACTTCTTAATTGCAGGCTGAAGTTTGTTGCCTAGGAAAAACCGAATGTTGTCAGGGCAGCCCGCATTCTTTTCCGTTGCCGCATATTTCTTCTCTCTCATATTGCCCATTACCGATATTTTGCTGTGAAAGGCACCGACGCACAGTGCATTCTACGCCCCTCCCAATATTTTTATCTTGTCTTTATAGTCGACCATGCGCGTGAAGTTTGACAGCGGCCCGTTATTCTCCAAGGTGCATTATGTCATTCACGAGGAGATTTATAAGTACCTCGAACGCTTTCGCATTAAGGCCTTCGATATCATAATTCATTTCATTACATAGCAACTCTATCATCACTCACACGTGTGATTATTCTGCAGACTACGGCTTCCATGAAACTTCCTGGTGCAATACAGGAGACATTAAGAAAATACTGAGCATAACTGTTCATATTGTGCGTTGTTACCCTCTCTATAACTGAATCATGTGTTACATACCTATCTGTATCTAGTTCTGCTGCTCTTTTCACTGTTCTAAGCGCTTGCCGAATTATGCAGGTATAGAACTAGTACCGTTAGTAGCCAGTCAGGCTATGGGGCCAAACTGGTTTTGCGAAGTTCTCTGTTATGTCAGTATCAACATTATGTGGGTAGTATCTGCGTTGGGTCTCTGCTGCAGAATGTTTCCCCAGTTGCACCCAAGACTATCGACAGATGGTGTCAACAGACTTTAAATGAAATGCAGTCCGGCCTTGTTATCAACGTCGTACTTAAGGACGTTGATGGCTAGGCTGTGAGACCTAAGGCTATGTAAAAGGACCCGTTGGTGTTTCAACATGCGCCGCTAAAAGGTACTGGCCACGACGATGTCATCCAGGTATGCGAAAACAAATGAACTACCTTGTCAGTGACACGTTCAAATGTCTGCGCGACATTCTTGAGTCTGAAAGGCATCTTGTCGATGGTACTAAGGCAAACGTCTATCGCACTACACGTTTTCGTGCTTATGATGAAGTTTTCTCACGAGAAAAGCGGCGAGCCGACGATTGTGACTACTGACTCGATCAGTGTGGAGGTCGTCGTTGCAGACCTGAAGTGAACTATGGTGGAATTATTTAGTCCTGTCAGGACATATGAAAAATAAATGATAGAGCCTTGATAATGTGCTTGTCTGAAATATTGCAGTCAGTCAGTACAAATTAGCCTGTATAATAGTCGTTATCATTGTCGCCTAGGAATTAGAAAGTGCGCAAATCCAGATGTGAAGTGCCCCGAGGCGGCTGAGGAGACAACGGAGGGACGTCAAAAACGCAAAAGCACGCGCAATGGAATGAATGCGCGGTGCGCCTATGTTTAAAGGACCCTGCTCCAGGTTTGACAGTTTTGAGAGCGCAATGCAAACACTGGGCGCTTCCGCCGTTTTGCACGTACCTCGTGCCGTTTTGCTCATGACACTGTGCTTTCTTTTTAAATTTTTTCTCCACAAAACTGCTTGCCTCCTCCGTTCGTCTTACGCTACCTCGCGCTTCATATCTGGCCTCTTTCTTACGCATATTCAAGTGCACTTTCCCCTAAGCACGTTGTCGCGCACTTTTCAGAACACTTTTTGTTCACATGTCGTCACTGATATGCTTACACGTGTCTACGAACACTATGTTCGCATAGTTCGCACTTCGGTTCTCAATTTCACCAAATTCACATTGCTCGGCTCATGAAACCCGCTCCGACGTTCTGTCGGCCCTTGCTGAATTCTATGTGGAAACAGTATTGCTGCAGAGTCAGGCTCCACCTCATCACCCTTTCATTTGTTAGCTTCGCTTTGCCCCCATGGTTTTCCTCATAATATAGGTGGGTACCTTCTCGCTGTTCTCTTCCGTGATAACCGTACACACGATAGCTACCTCTTTCTCTTTTTTACCTCCTTTCTCTCTTCATATCTTTTTAGCCTATTCATGTGGAACACCTTTTTTCTGATCATGGAATAACTTTCCGTAATCCATTTCACTCCTCTTTCGGGTGGCCGTAAATGGCCCTGTACATTGCATCAACATTTTCTTATTCTACGTGGGCAACAACAGCAGTACATTATCTCCTGCGTTGAGTGCCCTACCCACTGTTCTACGATCATAGTATGATTTCTGCTTCTGCTTGGCTTGTTCCAATTCCTGATGTGCTATTTTGAATCTTTTCTTAAGCCTGTTCCTAAGATCTAACACATATGTATACGTGTTCTTTGCCTCGGCTCCCAACTCTTCCATGGACCACAACTATTTCAATATTGTTGCTGGGCCTCCGACGGTTCTCCCGTGTCCGCCTCGTGCGCTGCTGCTTTCAGTGGTACTGGTGGCGCCACCAACGGCGGACGGTGGCGATAGGTGGATCTGCGCGGCTCAGAGAAGCCGTGGGTAAAGCGCCTGTTACTCTCCGTTTTTCTATTCATGTTTCATTCTGGTTTGATATTTGTACTGCCGACGCTGCTCCACTAGACAACCATGCCGTCTGTTACGTCCATTGTTCTATATTATTTGTTTTAAAATGACAGGCCCATTTTTTTTATGCGTGCGCGCGATGCACTGCCTACGTTTCTTACGTGCATGTGTCCAAGTTTTCTGCGTGATCTGTTAACACAGATGAAATAAAAACTGTTGCAGTACAAAACAGCATTCTTGTTTTATTGAACACCCCAAACAGCACAACAACAATGACTATTACGGCTGTATGCCTGCTTAAGAAACGCACAAAAACACGCGATTTTATCTTCGCCCAACACTCGTAGCACTCAACTAGGCCAAGAAAACCAAAATCTAAATTGCTGAACGTTTTAACAGCCGTCACACAGCTGCATAATAATGCGTGAAAGTACTTTAGCAAATGACCAACAAACATTCACACAGCGTTTTTTTTTTTGTTAACAGACCGTATTAACATATGAGGAAGTTCTAACTGCATTGCAATCACATATTTCGGAATATCTAATCACTTTCATCATTGAAGCCACAATCCTCTAACACATGCGCTTTAAATTGAGCATGGCATTACTGAGACTTATATAGGAAATGCGCACGCGTGGCATTACTCAGATTTATATAGGAAATGCGCACGCGTGCAATGTATCTCGTATGCTAGATTCTCCTTTGCTACGTGCAGCTCAAAATAAAATGCGATTCTAGAAGTAATGTTCGTGGAGTAGCGAGCATATAGCAGAACAACTACTTACAGCATCACTTACCTTTGCCAAAACGGTATTCCAATTGCAATTCAATATTAACCGACGCAACAACGATAACAAGACGCTTGTTGCACACAGGCGTACCAGGTTGACGCTCGAGGCCAAGCGCGGTATTTTAAGTGTAGCACAATCGTGCGCGTACAGTACGCTAGAATATTCTGGCACAATGTCGTCAAGCTTGCAGTCACTTCAGCGGTTCCCACGATGTAGCACCAGTTGACGTCCTCGCGTCATCAAACTTCTACGACGCCGAGAACTACGCACACAGCTGACTTGGAAAAACGCGGTCTTGCAGGAGGCCATCTTGTCCCGTAACCAACGGACAAAAGTACACAACTGAGGCGTCTGAAACATTGCCGTTGACGAGATGGCAGCTGAATGAAATCAGGGCTCGTCGTCCGACGTGTGGCCACCGCCTTAACACAATATTAACGTTGCAACGTTCAAGGAAGACGCGACGAGCCCAGCCGGTCTTGTCGGTACGCTACAGCACAGTGCACAGCGCGCGCTCTCACGGCCACCGAAAGAAATAAAAGAAAGTGGAGAGAGGAGTTAGCTTGGAGCATGGCCAGTCGGTGGAAGCAAGAGGACGTGTTGTGTCGTCGGTGTGGCGTATTGTCGAGAGATGGCGCTAGTTTGTTTTTGCGCAACGAAATCGCAAACTTGATTCAAAATGCATGGGATCCTATGGGGGGTTGGGAGAGGGCACAACCGCCTTAGCCGAGCGGTGGCGCCAACATACCGATGCACGAGGCGGATAGCATCTCAAATGGCGAGAATTCTAGACTAGCCTGCTGTACCTCGCGATATGGAACAAGCGTACCGGCAGATATCTATCCCAATCCTTCGGCCTTTCTTTACACATCCATTTTAACATCGTACTCACTGTTCAATTGAGGAGTTCTACCAACCCGTTGGCCATTAGGTGGTATGGGGTGGTTAACTTCTGATCAATGGACATTAATCGGTAGACTTCCTTCATCATATCTGAAGTAAAGTTCGATCTTCTGCCACTATTACCTCCTTTGGTACGCCATACCTCAAAACATTTCCAAAAGACCCTCTGCTACCAGAATGGTGTCTATGTTCGTCAGGGCTACCGCATCCGGGTACATGGTAGCTACATCCACGAGGGTTAGTACATACCTATTCCCTTTACCTGACACTGGGTTGATGAGCCCCACAATAGCAATCGCCACCCTATCAAAAGGTAGTCCCACAATCGGCATCTTACCCAGAGGAACTTTAATACCAACTGTTTTTTGGCATACGTCACATGATTTAACCTATCCTTTCACATAACTCTGTATTCCTACCCAAAAGAATTCTTCTGTGATACTCTCCAGAGTGTTTTTTATACCCTGATGACCGGCCCTTATACCATAATATCCCAATTTCAGCACTGTACTCTTTAATTCCTGCGGCAATATCAACTGCTGTACTTCACAACCCGAGCTAAACACACACTTGCGAAAAACCAGTCCGTTCTGTTTCACGATGTGTGCCACCGTTCTACTCTTCTTGCTTCTCATGGATTCTCCAAATCTCTCCTCACGGGCTTTAATTGATGGGTCCTTCTCTTGCATAGGGGAGCGCGGATTTGTTTAGAAAGAAAAGACAACACGACAGAAAGGACGCTCACTTGCAACAGGGTTTATTCTAACAAACTTCTCAACAAGAAAGCTTATCCGCAGGCGCATTCACACCAGGCACTGTCACACGCAAAAAATATAAATTTGCCGAATCGCTGGGGCCATGCGGTAACAATCTAAGATCACTAAAAGGGTGTCATATATGATCAGCTGCTTTGAAGGAAGTTTGTCTCCTTCATCGTCAAATGCCCCGCAGGCGCACTGATGCACGCATCTGCTGCAATCTTAATCTGGTCCGCCTCTAGAATCTCTTTCACACCTTCCCTTTGCTCTACTCATGACGTCCGCGTCCTCAAAAAGTGCTGTGCACCCACACAACCTGAAATCCGCACGGAAGGTGCGCCCCGGCATTCTGAGCCATCAGCGTGGTCGCGTGCTCTCTTAATCAATCATTGAGACATCGGCCCGTTTGGCCGATGTAAGCTTTACTGCAACTGAGTGGGATTTTATGTGCCACTTCCGTGTCACAGGGAACAAATGGCTTCTTGTGCTTCTTTTCGCACACTGATTTGTTGGTTTGCTCACTGGCCAGAGAACACAAACGGGAAAACCTAAAGGGTGCTGTGAAGACGAAGTTTACGCCGTTTCATCCTGTCCATACTTGTTAGGACTCTGTCGGGATGAAACGGAAGGTGAAGTACCCTTCTTCTTAAGAAGGGAGGATGCCACGGCAACAAGCAAGGTGGAAGGGAAACCCGAAGCTAAGAGGCGTGAAATCTGGTGGTCGAACCTATAGCTGACCTTATGAGTGCATGACATGGTCAGCACCGAGTTGAGGCATGAGGAAGTAATCCCTCTTTCACTAGTTTAGTATGAGATGAATCAAAGGGTAAAGTGGCTTTCCTTGACCGTGGTGTATACTCCCAGCAAATATGGTCGTCAAAATTGAAAAACAGGGCTAAATCTAAGAACTGGATTGTGTCGTTGTCAGGAAGTCGCGTCGTGAATGATAATAAGGGCGCGCACTGTTTGAAACAGTTCAATACACTGTGAGCGACTTTTGCACAGCTAAGATTGATGGGGATCGAGATAAAGACAGTAAAATCGTCGTCATATCCGCATACGTTTAACGCACGTGAACGGTGAAGTTTTTGCTGAAGCTTTCTGTCAAACTGTCAAGATAAATCTCGCACAGAACTGGCGCCACACACGAGCCAATACAATTTCCTTTTTTCTGTATATAAGTCGTTCTCCTTCTCTTGCAACTCTTTGAATTTATCCACTGGTATATCTAACCCGTTCATGTCTGTGATCTGCAGTGATTTCATAGTCTCACTTAACATGCTCGTGGCCCTGGTTTGTACCGCGCCTGCTATTTCAGCACTTGCTTCCTCCCCTTCTGCAGGCCCCGAGTCGTTTCTCTGATCTACGCATTTGTCAGCCCCTATCCACAATAGATCAGGGTCATCCGCCTTACTCACCCTCGGTACATTTCCCACAATCAGTTCGCAAATGGGATCCTCCACACACCTTGCTGTCACCAGACTTCTATAAAAGGAAGTACATACCCACATTGTTGCTTCTGCCAGGTATCTGACGGTTCTGTCCACAAAGGTTACGGGCTTTACCTGTCCGGTAATATTTTTTTGGTGACACTATAAACTGTTCCTTACTAACACTGCATCGGCGACTGTATCCCGCAACGCTGTAGCCTGATGCCCTTGCACCCCACCTTCTACTACTGGCATGTCCGGTTCCTTCTGTACTTCATTACACAAGCAGTCCTTTCTGCTGACTTCGTCTTGCAGTGCTCAGCTCTGTCCTCTTTTCTTGCATAGTGGGCATGTCACGGGGTCTTTGGTGTAACTATTGTTTGTGCGTTAATCCGACGGCAATATGTCCAGGCCGCCGGTTGCACAGGAAACATCGTTGTTGTGCCCTTGCTTTGCTTATTGGGACCTGACCTCTAGCTTCCCCTCCTCTGCCATAGGGTTGTCACCGTTCCCCTTTCCAAAATTCCTTAGCCCTTGAGCTTCCATAAGCTGGTCAACCTGCCTTACCATTTCCTGCACCGTGCCCAGCTTTCTTTCCTTCGAAAATACAGCCAGCTTACTGCTGCAACGGTTGAGAAACTACACGCCAACTATTTTGTCGCGGACTATGCTTTTTCTTTGTCTGACAGTTCCATGCAGCGATCAACATAGTTAAAAGGCGGCAGAGAAACTGTTTGCCAGTCTCAGAGTTCTCCGGTCTACACGTACGGAAATTTTCCCGAAAGCCCTCGGCAGTCAGCCTGAACCTGTAATACAGTTTTCTTGACCAGATCATAGCCTAGCGACTCTTGTGCCGGCATGCGGCCGAACACGTGCAATGCCTCTCCCACGAAACAGAGACTCGGAGCATTGGCCCATTCGCTCCTCTCCCAGCCTTGCCCGACCACAATCCTTTGGAAACGATGCAAATATGCATCCAGGTCGTCTCTTCGTTCATCGAAGGGCGCCATGAGCTTTCTTGGGCAAATCTGTCTAGGCCTGGGAGTAGGCGAGTTGGCCGACGCCGCCGTGGGGGTACTCGCGCTACTAGCGTTGTTGCGCGGAGCAGCATTTATTTCCGCTGATCTCAACTTAAGCTCGAGAATCTCCTTCTCGCGCTCTGCTGTTCACGCGCACGCTGCTTCTCGCGCTCGTAGTCCATTTCCCGATCCTTGCGCTCAGCTTTGCGTTCCTTTTCTTCCTGCACGAACTGCTTATCATGCTCTTTCTGAGCGTTCTCAAACAACTCCTTCGTCTCCTCCTTATCCATTCCTACGTCTTTGGCCACGGCCGCCAACTTTTTCCAATCCATCCCTGCTACCCCTGACGATACGTGACTGGGCCAATAGATGGAAAAATCCTGACATAGGCTCGCCAAATATTGTCACGATTATCTCGGGAGCGCTTGCGAAGGATGGGATTGAGAGTGAGGCAGGAGACCGCAGTGGCACGACGAATACACTTTATCAAAAATCCGCAACCTCAATAACCAAACATATCCATAATAATCCAGACAAGAACTAGCTACAATCCAGTCTGGGGTCGGCTGTGGTCATCCGTTCATCATTTGAGCTATCACAGTTATGACGCGTGTCATAGCTGCGATGTTTCGTGAGGCCATGAACTCTGATAGCGGGAGCACCGTCATGAACAGGGAAACGTTTATTTAGGGACACGACAAACAACTACACACAGAATGAGCAAATAAGACACAAAATACGTGTTCCATCTGTCTGACAGTCTACGCCTCACGCGCCGTATCGTAGAAAGTCCCCTCTAGCAGCACGGACAGTTTACGTTCTTTGAAAGTGGAGATGACTCGCGGTACCGGCGCTCGCTCACATCGAGGTGGCGTTCACCGGTCTGGAGCGCATCTGCTACGCTCCAGTGGTACTAGGAAGGCAGCGCGCGAGCCGATCATGAACGGCTCGCCCAGCAGCGCGGGCAAGTGCGCGCTGTCAGCAGGCGCAGCACCCTGGCCACATCTCAGCCAGCTGGTTTTGCCGGCTGCTTTCGTGAAGCTCCCTAGGAAGGCAGGACGCTCGTTCTCGCGGCTACTTCTGGGCCAGACCGCTCGCTCATACCAGTAACGGCAAAATGCCGTTCCGGCTGGTCCGCAGGTTAGCTCGGTCCTGGTACATCGGTGGGTCCCCGCAACACGCCAGTCTCGTCCAGGATGGTCTGGTGCGACTGGATATGTCCATTTAGTTTCTCGGACTACGCGCTGGCTAACCTGGCAGCGCTAGCTCAGCCTGTTCGGCGTTCCGAAAGGCCGCGAGCTTCGTGAAAGTCTCGTGCTACACTCCCCCCACCTTCAGTACCTTCTACACACTAGTGAATGGTTTCTAAAAAAAAAACAAAAAACCGGCCAAATACAGCAGAGAATCTACGTGTGCATAATTTGTAGATGGTCAAGCTAAGACCAACTTTACCCTGTTGTTTTCTTTGATGTTACTTAGTCCGTAACGGACGCTTAGAAGTTTCAAACAACAGCGGCAGCGCGCGAGTACGCGAGCGATGAGCCTCTTGTTTTAGTCCACTGATAAGAATCTCCCAATAGAGCCCCAACGCGACCGCAGAATATTTGAACTCCTTGATAGACAGGGCAGTCGATTTCTTGAAGGCTAGCCCCTTCTATGCAACAGCACTCAAGGTGAAATCCGTTATGCAGGGGGCCAAAGCTTTGCCGACATCTCCAATGACAAGGCCTTTACCGCGCATGTCGCGGCCCTAAACATGTTTTAGGGGCGAAGCTCCTTATGCCGTGGGTCTGTCCATTCTCCTTTTGTAGTAGTCACCCCAGCTGCTTCTTGCAATGTTCACTAGATGGCGCTGCGCTGTGACAGTACATGAATTGCTTACTAGATGGCGTGGAGGCTCGCGCTGCGTGTGGGGTTAGTGTGATAGGAGAGCGCCAGATGGCGCGTTAGGAGTCGAGAAGGCGCTCGCTCTTGGCGGGCTTCCTCTTTCGACGCTGCGCCACATGGAGGAACGAAAACTCGGAGAGGCCCTATCGTATCCCAATGCATTGAGGGAAGTGTGGCGGAAGTGACGTCAGATTTATGGGGCAAACAAAACAGCAGTCCGCTTCTTGTTTTTCTCTCATTTGAGTTGCGGTTACGTTCAATATCGATTCCCTGGCGTTCTTTTTATCTTCCATGTCGCTCTTGTTCCTTGCTGATTTTAAGCTGAACATGCGGTAGCTTCACGTGTGGCTGTTTTCCGGCGTATTTTGCCGTCCTCATCTCTGTCTTCAGTAGCTTCCTGCTTCATGCCGTTTACCCTTTCTGTAGTGGAGATGCTCCAGAAGGGATCTGCATCGTCCACCTTTCTAACACCAGGTACAGGGGTGGTGAAATGTTCCCAGGCCGCAACGCCCGGCCGCGGAGCAGCGGCTAGCTGTTATCGGGGCGCTGCGATCGCAATCACACCTTGGCGCACGCTGGCGTCGAGCGTGTGCGTGGGGGGAGGGGGGTGCATCTCTCTCTCCTTTCCTCGCTCTCCTTGATAAGAAACCGACGTATAAACTTGGTGCGTCATGTTCCCTCACCCACCGCTCTTCGATGTTTTACTACCGTGCAGCGTCTAGCGAGGCGGCCGTCTTCTGGAAAACTGCTGCATCATGATTGCGGCCACATTTAGCTCGACACCATATACATTACCGTGGTTTTGAGCTTCTTGGAAAATAATATAGGGCGTTTAACTTTCCATTGTCATTGCGGTGGCTTTCCCAGCCGTCTGCGCAGGCCAATTCGCTGCATACGAACACGGTCGGAGCCTTATCAAGGAGAGCAACAAAGAGAGAGGGAACCCCCCTCCCCCACCACGCACACGCTGGACACCAGCGTGCGCCAAGGCGTGATTGTGATGCCAGCGCCCCGATAGCAGCCAGCTGCTGCTCCGCGGCCGGGCGTTGCGGCCTGGGAATTTTCGACCACCCGTGTACATTCCCTAGAACTACGTCATACAGTGGATTCTGTACACATCCGGCTTCTATCCATCTACAGTAAAAAGACCCAAAAGCGCGACTCGTGATATAGGCATTCGCCGTAGAGTTCCATCTACCAAACGAACTGTCTTCTCTGTCCCCAAGATCTGAGATTCTGGCACCAAGGACTGTCTTACCAGCACAGTATTTGCCCCGTGTCCCGAAGAACAGACACTTCTCGTCCCTGTAGCATTCCAGTTACCACTGGCATCGATGTCTCCGTGTCCTCCGACCTTAAGGGGACACTAAAGGCAAATATTAAGTAGACGTTCATTTGTCAAATAGCGGTCCAGAAACCTCGTAGTGCTACTTTTATGCCAAGGAAATGCTTATTTTGAAATAAAATCACGTTTTAGTGGTCCGCATCGCGTTAGCGCACTTCAAATTAATCGCCTGAAATCCGACTTTCATACGTCACTGCTGCCGTGCCCAACGTTGCCCGCCTTTACTGCGCGGCCGCCGACACTAGTAGCCCACTAGTAGCAGCAGAGCGAAAGTAGCGGGACCCACAGCAGCAACAACGGCCATCGAAGCCATCGAAGCTTGCCGCAATGGATGTGGACGGAGAACTTCATAACGAGACATTGGCTCGCGACGCTGGGCTCCAATTCAGCGACTTGAGCCCCGATGAACGCGGTATGCTGCTGAGGGCTCGTAGGGCCGGCGTCGTTGCATGCGGCATTTTGTCGAACTTTCTGTCAGAGCGACTTTCACGAGCGCACAAAACGCACGCGGCAGTACGCGATCCCGAAACTACCACTGAGATGCGACCGCGTGAGCGACGCAGGGCGCCGGGCGAACCGCAGTTCAGGCGCATTCACACTTGAGAAGCGAAGAGAAAGCGAAAGCGCCAGAGCGGCCGGAAAACCGTTTTCGCGCGCGTCGGAAATGTTCACATTTGTTCTGCCTCTCCAGCATGCTGTCGCCGCCGCCGCCGCCGCCTTCGCCACTTCGAGAATTCATTCTCTTTTCCCCGTTTCCTGAGCATTTAATTTCGTACCGAATTCAAATTGAGCATGCAAAACATGGAAAATAAATAGCTTTCACCTTTTCAAACCGCCGTTTCGGGAGATACACCAGCAGAAACTACATAAGCGGACACGGCAGCAGTGGCTGCGGCGGCGGATTCACCCGGCTTTGCAAGAAGCGAGACACGTTGGGGCACGCCGACTCGCTACTGCTACACCTTTTTCTACTTCCAGTGTTCTTGTCAATCGTAATCCAAACCAGGTTCTCGAGGAACGCGTCCTTGTCGAGGCTGTGAGTCTTGTCGTGCTGGACGGGTAGTTTGCAAATGCGCCGATGTGAGCCACCGCCGACGCCTTGGCCGCCATGTTGAATTTGCGGTCTGTTGTTTACGTCACGTGATTTGAGCTAGCGCAGCCAAAGTACGGCTTCCCATGAAGCGGAAAGGCGATCCGCTTTCGCGTGGCGGAAAAATCGGTCTCGGACCGATTTTTTCGCGTCCGCCTCGCGGCGTGGTTTTCCGGCCGCTTAGGCGGCGAAGCGAGTGAATTTCCGGTGAGTTTTGCCGCTTTCGCCCCCATCGAGGCCAAGTGTGAACGCGCCATTCGGCGAAAACGGAACCATTGAACCACGCGCGCCGTTCCTCATGGCAACGCCACAGAGGTTCTTTTTTCCGTGAATCAAACGGAAACGAACAAACAGCATTTTATTACGTCTTTTGATGCACGGAAGGTTCTTTTTTTATTGCTGCTAGTTTGATTACTAGTGATTTATTGTAGGCAGACTCTCATACGTCATCGGGATCACTTCGAAAATGTCCCACTCGTGGCGCTCATCATGTGATATATTTAGCTTAATATCTCGGTAATTAGGGCACTGCTGTTGATAATACTGCCGTTTTAGAAGTTGTCATACATTGAGCTTTCACTCTGACATAAATTGTTATTTGTCTTTAGTGTCCCTTTAATGACCTAACAGCACTAGTCATGTACTTGCACTCCTTGTCCATCACCTTCGCATGGTCATCTTTCCCAGAGCTGTCATCTGCAACCGCACAACCTTCTAATTGTCTGACCTTGCTCTGCACGTTTCTGCTGTGTGTCCTCCGCGTCCACACCTGTCCCACTGCAATAACACACCAAGCGCCCGGCCCAGCTGACAACTTGCAGCTCTTTGTCCTGCGTTGCCACACAGAAAACATTTGTTGAAACTGCGAGTCTGTTCTTTCTCCTCTGTGCCCCTCTCTTTCCTTTTGTCTAAGTTCTTCTGCCCTGCTTCCAAATACCGGTCCGCATGTTCTGCCAGCTCTACCACCGTCTTCAGGTTGCGCTGTTTAAGGAAAACAGTGACTCCCAGATGAAAAATGCCAAAAATTGCTCCGCGATCATATTGTCCCTCAGATCTTCAAATGTTCGTATTTTTGCCATCTCCAACCAGCGATCGAAATAGTTGAGATGCGGGCCGCAAACTGTTCACCAGTCTCCTTTTCGTGGGGCTTGGAAGTTCTGAGCTTCTCCCTGAAACCTTCCGCAGTCAGTCGGAAGCGTTGCAACAGGGCAACCTTCAACTTGTCGTAGTCAAGCGCGTCAGCTGCTGGCGTCCGGCTGAAAACCGCCAACGCTTCTCCCACAAGACACATACTGAGCCCCGTTGCCCAATCGCTCGTTTGCCACCCTTGTGCAGTTGCGATCCTTTCGAAGCGCTGAATGCAAGCATCTAAATCATCCCGCCTTTCATCAAACGGCGCGACGAACTTTTGGGGACACACTTTGTCTACCCTCTGGGGTGCAGTATGTGGTACCGCTCCTGCCCCTTCCCCACTGTTCAATGCACGCAACTGCAATTTCTTTTCAGTTCTTTCTCTAACATCAAGTTTCTGTATGCGCGTTCATCCGCTGCTTTACAAATCTCTTCCTGTTCCTTCGCGGCTTCTCTCGTTTCCGCCCGCTCCTCTCTCAATCTTCTCTTTTCCCCGTCGTATAACTGCATAATAGCCTCTGCTGATAAGCTTGCGGCATGTCCAGCCGACATCAACCGTTCGAGGTCCATCCCACTGCTCAAGACACCCCAAGGCACGTGACAGATTTAAAGGGATCCTGGCAGACTCGCCAATGTTGTCACGCTGTGCAAGACGCCCGGCACGTTTTGCTTGAGCACGCGCAAAGGATACACGACAAGGTGTGACATAAATAAAATACACACTTCATTCCATTCAACGAGACAATTACACACACAGAACAGCAATAACTAGGAATGTGTAGGTCCCCAAAACACTAGAATTATCGTGTCCTATCACGGCCAAGCTCTATGCGCGTCCCTAATCACTTTTCAACAGTTAACATTTATAGGACTTCAAACGTCGGCCGCTTATGATGACCGTTCGCGCTGTCCCCAGATCATCGCTCACCGCGTCCGTCGTTACCGTAGACTCTGCTGGTGTAGAAGGGCGCGCTCCGCAAACGATGCAAGGTCCTCACACGTTGATTCCTTTTGGTGGCAGACTGCGATTGGTGCCGCCAGGCACTCCTGCCACATCTCAGCTCACTGAGGTTCGTGCACCGTTGGCATGGCTGACGGGTGGCCATAAGCCCGGGCTCGTTCAAGGTCGGCGGCGTAAGCGCTGACCTGTCCCGGCAGCTCACTGCACAGCCGGCCGGCTGGACGACCGGGTCTCCGACAGCAGCTCTCCGACACTAGTACTCCGGCGGGCTCCCCCAGGGCTGGGGCAAGACCCAGACTGCGCGGATCATCCGCTATCTTCTCCGTCGCCTTGACCGCCGTTTTCCTCTGCGCGCGCCAGCCCTCCAAGATGGCGTCTCTCGCGCACACCTCACCCCACTTTTTCCTTTTCAATTTTTCTTTATTCGTATTTCGTCCATTTCTTCTCTGGCCTTCCTCTTCTTTTTCGACTTCTCTTGTCATCCCTGACAACCTTATTTAAAAGGCGGTGCATCATGGCTAGCGGCTTCATTTGTGGAAAAAACGCGATCATTGATTGCACCCTATGTTCCCATTTTTTATGTCATGTAAGACTGGTTAGTCGTGTGTTACGCTGCTTATCCGTGCTTTGTCAGGCTTTATTTGCCTTTACGCCGATCCCCTAGACAACTATGTATACTGGTTGTCTGAAATAAATATATGATGTGATATGACTGGCGGATCATGTGGCTCTCGGACAGTCTCTTAGCTCTCACGTATTCTGCACGAATGTCGGTCCTTATGGAGGTTGTGATGTTGTATTTTATGATCGTCACGCCGCAGAGCGTGTGACGCGTTGCAGATGGAGGAGACGGTGCGTGATTGAAAAAAACCAAACGACAACTATATTCGGACGGCACACACGCACACACGAAAATACATAAGGCGAGAACGTACAACTGTAGTCGCTCGTCCCACGTGGCGGTGCTATAGAGTCCGGGGAGTAGTGGGCTGCTTGTCCCGGCGGTGACGTAGTCGTGCGTGGTCGGGCGTGGTAGCGAAGTCGCAGCAGCAAGGGTCATGGGACGAGTGGTCGACCCACAACTCGGTCGACGGTAGCCGCCATTGGCGGTAGCTCCCCGCGTCTCTTCAGCTCCAGGCGAAGATCCCGCGGCGCTCGCTGTCCTGACGACGCCCGGCAGGATGAACCACGCGCGTAGATGCGGGTTCCCCGACACAGGAGGCCACGAACAGATCTGGCGACTTGAAGAACGTGAGGCGCTCGCTGTCTCGAAAACAGGCGCCTCTGTGCGCGAACCCCGCTCGTCAATGCGGGTGCGGTCGACCTCCGGCCTGTTCCGACCGTGTTCCACGAGTCACTAGCCTGCGCGAGCCCTTCTTCTCCTCTGAAGCACGAGCTGTTTCTTCTTCCTCTGCGTCCAGTGATCGGCCCCTCTGTCGTCTGCTCTCGCTGGCTAGCCTTTACGTGCTTCTTCACAATTACCCCCCACCTAAGAAAGTTTTTGCTCCTGAAGAACTTGCCGCTGCTGCTTCCAAACTTGGGGCATCGTAGCACGCACGCACTCGCAGCACTAGCACTGCACCACACTTCCGAGCACCGCACACTCGGCACGCATGAGTAAACAAATACTGTAACGAACGTTCCGAGTACCGCACACTCGGCACTTGTGGGAACAATAGTAGCACAGGTCAAAAGTTTACCCTTGGGTCTAAGTAAAGAGTCATAAAAGCAAATTTCATCTACAAGATCGAACAGCTTTAAAGCATAAAGTCGAGTAGATACGACGTTCATGAACTTGGCAAGCGACTCATATAGTCCGCTCCTATATTCTCGCTACCTTTATATTCACGGCCGAGAAGTCGTATTCAAGTACCACGTATGAGATCACTTTTCCTGTGCGTAGAAGCTTCGCGGTCCATATTTCTTCGCTTGTTTTCTGTGGTAGGCGGAATCTGCTGAGTCATCAATGGCTTGTCCTTGCGCTGCGATCTGAATTCCGTGGTCAAGCGCGAGCAATTTCGACATGCTGACATCGACAACCGATTCCCTTTGTTGAAATGGTTCAATGGTAGCGTGTTTGCTTTCTCTGACACCAGAGATAATGGTCGCACAATATCATTTGCTACTCTCTTAAAAGGAGTATCAATAACGGCTGTTTTTCCCAGCGGTACTCGACCGACTAGGTGCTTGGGAAAAATACTCCGGCACATGTCGCAAGATTTCACAAATCGTGCGATATCTGATTGTACACCTGGCCAGTAGAACTCCTCGAGGATACTGTCTATTGTCCGTTTTATTCCTTGATGACCCGCAGGAATTCCTTCATGAGCCATTTGCATAACAGTATGGCGAGTATGGCGGAGGGCTGTTGGTACAACAAGTTGCTGTATTTCTCTCTTCGACCGCAGCGTGTATCGCCTATAGAGAATTCTTTCTTTTACAACGAATTCATTCTCGGAAAATCCCATCTTTAACGGTTTGTCAACTGCTTCCCAGCATTTCTGAAGGCTTGCGTCATCCCTCTGTCTTTTCCTCAAGTCGACTGAACTGATAACCAGGGCCCTTATTGCTGGTACGGCTAGCAGACGAGAACTTGTCTGTCTGACTGTTGCAGCCACTTGGGTGTTCTCCTTGTATTCGTCCGCAGCAGATGCTAGGGTAATCTGTGGGATGGGATCTAGTGGTAGAGCCCTTGTCAGCTTCCGCCTTAGATGATTCTTTCACAGGACTAGCCGGATGTAGATGTCTTTCCCAGTCATTATCGAGATCAGAGACATCACGGACGCCTTTTACGTTGCCCAAAACAACGTCATACAGAAGGTTGTCCATGCAGACCGCGCG
This sequence comes from Rhipicephalus sanguineus, assembly GCF_013339695.2. Classification (NCBI taxonomy): domain Eukaryota; kingdom Metazoa; phylum Arthropoda; class Arachnida; order Ixodida; family Ixodidae; genus Rhipicephalus; species Rhipicephalus sanguineus. The sequence goes on along the minus strand of NC_051179.1, from coordinate 120,812,366 downwards.
AGTCCTGCTTACGAACAAAGGTGAAACGATTCGCACCTCTGCTTCCGGGAGCTTTATTACTCTTCTGTCCAGAAGGCAAAGCGAGGAAACTTTTCCTGTCAAATTAGTCTTTGGTACAAGGGACCTTTTTACAATAACAGAGTCACATCCCGTGTCCCGTAAAACAGTAACGGGTTGGTCTTCAAGAACACCTTCGGCAGTAGGCATAGACTTGTCGTCCGTCTGGGCATTTCCCCGCTCTTGCGTACCAAACAATTAGTACTTTACTGAAAAACTTGAGTCTTCCTATTTTTTGTTTTGGTCACCTCCTCTTGTTTTTTCAGACACGAGGCTTTCCTAATACTGCTTCCCTCGTTAAGACAGTCACCAGTGCTATGCCCACTACGCCTGCACTGTTCGCAGAAGGATGTTTCTGTCCCTGAGCCCTTTGTGCTTGTCCAACAGTCTGCAGCTTTGTGGCCACGTTTTCCACAAAGAAAGCATTGCAGCTTCTCTTTTTCCTCTTTTCTAGGCATGGTCTGAGCTTGGTCTGGTAGCTTATCAAGTTTGGCGTTCTCGTTTTTACCTTTTACGCCAGAAATGTGATATTGTATTTTAGGATCGTCACGCCGCAGAGCGTGTGACGCGTTGCAGATGGAGGAGACGGTGCGTGATTGAAAAAAAAACCAAACGACAATTATATTCGGACGGCACACACGCACACACGAAAATACATAAGGCGAGAACGTACAACTGTAGTCGCTCGTCCCGCGTGGCGGTGCTATAGATTCCGGGTAGTAGTGGGCTGCTGGTCCCGGCGGTGACGTAGTCGTGCGTGGTCGGGCGTGGTAGCGAAGTCGCAGCAGCAAGGGTCATTGGGCAAGTGGGCGACCCACCACTCGGTCGACGGTAGCCGCCATTCTCGGTAGCTCCCCGCGTCTCTTCAGCTCCAGGCGAAGATCCCGCGGCGCTCGCTGTCCTGACGACGCCCGGGATGAACCACGCGCGTAGATGCGGGGTTCCCCGACACAGGAGGCCACGAACAGATCTAGCGACTTGAAGAACGTGAGGCGCTCGCTGTCCCGAAGACAGGCGCCTCTGTGCGCGAACCCCGCTCGTCGATGCGGGTTCGGTCGACCCAGAGCCGTATATTCCTTCGGAGAGTTCGGCGGAGGGGCGGAGCCAACAACCGTCCAAATTTAGCGGCGGGGCTGTCCGCCATTTTGTGCCGCGGCACTGTAAGCTCGCGTTGGCGTGCGCCCGCAACGCTCCGTCTCTGGCGAACCCTTTCTTCAGCGAGTTAAGGGGCTGCGTGCGTAACGTCGACGCGCGCGCACGCTCGGCACAGTGACGCTACGCTAACAAACGTGCAGCACTCTATAGGCCAACGCGCGATGCGACTGACGCGCCCAGCGTCCGTCAACGCGCCCCGGCTGCAGCCGGCGCGAGATGCGACATGCTGCATTCCACGCCGGCGGCGTTATCCAGACTGAACTGCGTCTGTGTGTCTACGTGAAGAAGGGACGCCGAGTGCGCTCAATTGCGCATGCCTCAAGGCGACGTAGTGCGTCGCGCAAGTGGGAGTATAGAGTGCGCTGTTTTCGCGTCAAAGTAACGTGACGAACCTAGCGTCGCCATCTCCCGCCGCCGCGGGCTGGCTGACGCGAACGCACGTCGGAGTATAACAGAGCCTTTAGAGCAGCCTACTGCGCTGCAAGCCCCCATTGCGACGTCCGTGCAGGTCCACGACGTTCCACGCAGCCGACACGTGCACGAACAGCAGCAAAGACACAACAGTTCGGTCACAGAGGAAGCATAAATGCCGACAGCGACGTCACGGGTACAGCATCACGAGAAACCTCGGCACGAAATGGCGTCGGCGGCGCGAAAGCGCGCTGTTGCCAGACTATAGTGCAGCAGTTGCCAGACTGGCGGCGAGATGAAAAGAGCGCCGAACTCTCCCAAAGGGAATATACGGCTCTGGGTCGACCTCCGGCCTGTTCCGACCGTGTTCCACGAGTAACTAGCCTGCGCGAGCCCTTCTTCTCCTCTGATGCACGAACTGTTTCTTCTTTCTCTGCGTCCAGCGATCGGCCGCTCTGTCGTCTGGTCTCGCTGGCTCGCCTTTACGTGCTTCTTCACAGAGGTGTATGCCAAGCATCGGTCGCTCGGCCAAAAACGACTCAAAGTTCACCAGGATAATACGCAACTGTGTCGGAGTTGTTCGCTTGCTGCGCAGTTGTGTAGAGCGGCATGTTGTAGTCAGCAAATTTGTGGTCTCAGTCTCGCTTGGAGCACCGCTCTTCAGTAAGTGAGCCCCGAATGATCGATTCTCTCTGTCTCTCTGTAGTGGCACGGGATGGGGCCTTTCTCTTGTCCGTTTTTCTTTATTTACCCACCATATTACATGTCTCTCCGTAGTCCCTGACATACCCTGTCAACGAGTCGAATAGCAGCATGTAGGCACTGTCCCGAGGCGACTGTACCTCTTTATTAGGGACTGCGTGACCTTCGAAGCAGCTGACACTAAGATGCAGTGGTTATCCAAGTAGGCAGGGACTACTATGTAGTTCCTGTCACGCAAATCCATTTAATGAGTCCTTCTCAAACCATTTAAGGGCTGGCTGGTTCTGTTATGGTTGATAGCGTAGGAGCTGGGTATAAAAATGCAGCCCGAGCCTGTAAGTTAAGTGGATGACGAACTTTCTTCGCTCAGAGGCTCATTGTCGGTCATCTACATGCTCATTCATTGATGGCGTCTTTGAACCATGCGCCTGGACGCTGTCATTGTCGCTGGGGTTACATCAGCAAAAGGTTCGGCAACTCGCTAGCTGACTCAACAGTGCAGGTCGTAGAGGAGGGTGTGGCCATTTCTGTAGCTTGCTCTGGTTACCACTCATTGATTCCCGTAACTGTAACCCACTCAACTGTAGACCTGGAGCCGGATTCCTGAATTGACACATGGTGCCAACGAAATACCGGCAAACGGGCTTAAATTTGCTGAGTGGTACGCCAACGAATGGTGCAGTTAGTAGAAGTCGAAAGCTTAATCAGCTGTTAAAAAGAAAATATTCCATCATCTTTACAATTGACTTTCGTTAAGAGATGCTGGTTGCTTTAATACGAGAATGGATGCTTTGTGTACTTTAATAGCCACGCTAATATTGTTTTATTTACCGATCATTTGTGGTCCGAACAAGGCAGGCTCAATTACGTGTATGTGAAAATAAAAGACAGTCAAATTTTAGCAGTAACAAAAATATGATTACAGTAAAATACCACTTGAACGAACGTTAGTCAAACGAGCTATTCAGTTATACGAATTTGTTTAAAATCGCCAACGGAAGTGCGACTCAGCGAAATGCTCACTGCAGTTTAACGAAGTTCAGTGCATAGCTCAGTTGAGTTCTAACGCATTTCGTGACGCAGTCCAAAGTCTCCCAGGTCATGTCGATCACTTAGACAAGTACAGAAGTACAATTTGTTGAGTAATCTTACCGTGGCCTTCATGGTCAGCTGGCTGAGCCAATGATGATCCAGCGGAGCTAATCGCGGAGGCCACGATTTTACGTTGCAAGTAAGCGTTTTATTACCACGTGATGAAAAGAGTAGCGCATGCATAAATGACTCGCACTGCTCGATCGGGGTTGTACAGCATTGTCCGAAAGCGTTGAAAGTAGCGAAACTTGCTCTTCGACACCAAGATACATCTCTCCGCAACATTGCGCATGGATGTGTGATCCTCCCGGTTGTATTGGCCTTCGGAGGTGTTGCCGGCATGACTGCCAAGTACTACCATGACTCGAGGATATATCTTGAGTCTCCTGTTGCCGAAAAATGACAGCTGAGTGATCTGCCCTAGTTAGTGGTAACCATTACGAATACTTACCAAGCAGATACTCGCCAGGCTGTAGTTGTGCGGCTAGGCGCGCACGCAGTGGGTTATGCTGCCACAGCGAAGATTCGTGGCACGAACCAGGGAACCGCGGGTCCACAACTAGGATACGAAGTTCCGCGTTGCACACCTGTTTGAGGAGCAATACAAAATAGAGCTGCAGATGTCCCGGAAAGCACTTCTTACTAATTACAATACAGAAAAGAGTATATGCATGTACTCTGGTACAAGCAGATTCTAGGGGAAAAAGGGGGGACAATACCGCCCCCCCCCTGTGCGCATGCCTCTGTTTCCCAGTTAATGATTCCAATTCAATAATGTCCTGATATTGTAAGCCCTGCGCTCGAAACTCCCGGTGAAATTTGGTGGCTTTTATCTAGGGCCCCTCACCCTGTCCACAGTCCGAATGATCGATCACTCTCTTCCTAGTTACCTTCTTTGTTGCTTGCTGTGATGACCAGTCAGTTATTGCCCCCGCAGGGGCGTCTGCGCGAGCAGGCGTTTGGTGTGTAGCGACACCATGGACCCTAGCTAACGGGGGAGCTTCGACCCCTCCCATGCCTAGACGTGCGTGGCTGTGCCGTGTCTGGGGAAAAGGGGATCCTGGGGGTTAAGCCGACGCCGGGTGATTGGACCTTTAAGGCCCCCGGTAGAGGCAAGACACCCCTTTGGCCCCGGCTTCACGTAGACGGCACCCCTGGGCTGACCCACTCAGGGGAAACAGCGGTCACCTTTTCCTATCCCCCTCTCTTATCTCGCTTTTCTATCTTCTTTCGTTGCTGTCCTGTCTCCTATTCCCTTCAGTTACTTCGAAATTTTCATAGGTGGCCTGGTGGCGATGTTTTCAATTCCATGAATCTTGTAGCGTCCCCATGTAGGGGGCTCCATGGTGGGTGGCCGCCATCGCTGCCGAATCAATTTCCATGAATATGCATAGAGTATTCCCATTAATAAGCGATCGTGCCGCTTCAGAGCGTGTGGGCACCGAAGACCTGAACTTTCTAAGCCGAACAAAAGAAATATTCCCTATCTATCATGTAGTGCACTGTGACAAGACTCACAAAACAGCTAGAACCGTGTTCCCATTCGTAGTATCGAGAACACTGACAGCCACCTTAGGTCCTGGGTATAAAGTTACAAAAAAGGCCAGTGGCGACCTGCTTCTCGAACTTCATGACAAAATACAGTTTGATAAATTAAGGAACTTCGTAACTTTCGGCGAAATCCCCATCACTGTGACACCACACCGATCTATGAAGTCCGCACGTGGAGTCGTATCAGATACAGACCTCCTAGACCATACTGAGACGGAACTCCTCGAAGGGTGGAAATACCAGAACGTGACCCATGCGAAGAGAATTGTAATCAGGAGAAACGATAAGGAAATACCCACTAAACACCTAATACTGACCTTTTCCACTAGTGAACTGCCACAGAGCATAGAAACTGGGTACACAAAGACACTGTTAGACCCGCTATCCCGAACCCTCGCAGACGTATCCACTGTCAAAGATTTGCCCATGGCTCTCAGAGCTGCCGAGGGCGACCTACCTGTGCCAAATGTGGTGTCCAAGGCCATGCCTCGGACACCTGCAATGAAACTCCGCACTGCATTAACTGCGACGGCAACCAGGCTGCGTATTCACGTTATTGCCCTACTGGAGAAAGGAAAAAGACATCATTTCATTGAAGGCCTGAGAAAACATCGCATTCAAAGAAGCACGCAGAAGGTGCTTGGCCTTTCACGGCCAAACCGATGCTCATGCGGCGCGTCAGGGGGCAGCGTCGCATCGGCCACCGCCACTGTCCCGGCACACGCAAAGTGAGCCACCGGCTGTGGCGGCTGCACCCGTGGTGGCAGCGGTCAAGACTGCTCCACCTACCAGGCCACTGATCCAGGTGACTCCAGGGTCTTCGGGTCTCACCACCACGCCTCGCCAGGCGAACTCTGAAAAACGAACGAGCAGCTCGCGCAGGCGGGCGTCCAGTGCCTCTCATGAGGCAATAGACACAACGCCGGTACCCCTGGTACCGAGAGAGCGGTGTCGCTCCTTGGAGCGCGCTAAGAAAATAAAAAAAGCCGATAACGGGGCCCAACGACGGCCTTGTTACCTGAGCTCTAACTTTCGACTTAAACAACAGTCACTTCCTCTCCGTACACACAGCACTACTTCCAATATGGAAGCACAAATTATACAATGGAACGTCAGAGGACTCCTTAGAAGTCTGGACGATGTCCAAGAACTAATACACGAACACTCACCAAAAGTGCTGCGTGTACAAGAAACACACTTAAAATCGAAACACACCAACTTTTTACTGCGTTACATTATCTTCCGAAAGGACCGCTATGACGCCGTGGCGTCATCCGGTGGTGTAGCGGTTGTAGTGAATCAAGGAATAGCATGTACACACTTGCATCTTCAAACGTCCCTTGAGGCGGTGGCTGTTCGAACGGTTCTTTTGAACAAACTCGTCACGATTTGCTCTCTTTATATACCTCCGCAACACCCACTGAATAAACATGAATTCCAGTCCTTAATGGATGAACTTCCAGAAGCGTATCTTGTCCTTGGGTACTTTAATGCACATAGTGGTCTATGGGGTGACTCTCGCTGCGATGCTAGAGGTCGTCTAATTGAACAGTTCCTCTTCTCTTCCGGCGCATGTCTCTTGAATCGAATCAAAAAGAGCCAACATATTACGCCTTGCGAACAATACCTACTCGTCCATAGACCTCAACATCACATCTTCATCACTTCTACCGCTACTCAAATGGAAAGTCATTAATAATCCTTATGTCAGTGACCACTTTCCTAGATTCATGAGCTCACCAATAGCGAATGAATGTCCTTCACAGGTTCCCAAATGGCACATTGACAAAGCCGATTGGGATCAATTTCGTAAAGTTACTGTCCTAAGTTGGACTGATATGTGCGATTTAAGCATGGATGCAGCGCTAGAGTACTTTACTGCTTTTTTGCTTGATGCTGCAAATAAGTGTATCCCGGAAAAATCTGGACTGCCCGGCAAAAGACGTGTGCCGTGGTGGAACACTGACTGTCGAAATGCACGCGAAAAAGAAAACAAAAGCATGGAGGTGTCAAGAGACTCACCAACAGCCGAGCATCTTGACAGTTTTAAGAACATGAAGTCACAAGGCAGGAGAACGCGCCGACAGGCAAGAAGGGAAAGTTGGCAGAAGTTTTTATCGGGTATCAATTCATATACACAGGAGGCTAAAGTCTGGAACATGGTTGGTAGGGTAGCAGGCCGACAAGCACATTCACTTCCTCTAGTAAACACACAAGGCGACAGCTTGGAAGACCAGGCAAACTTCCTAGGCGCACACTTCGAACAAGTGTCCAGCTCGTCGCAGTATTCTAAGGCTTTCCAACGCTACAAGACAAGAATAGAAAAGCAGAAACTAGAACGCAAATGTGCGAAATCTGAGGCATACAACCAACCTTTCAACCTAGCTGAGCCACACGCATCGCTAAACTCCTGCACTAAATCCGCTCCAGGCTCTGACCGTGTTGTATATGAAAGGTTAAAACACCTGCAATCCGAAACCCAAACAGCCCTCCTTTCCCTGTGTGACGCTGTTTGGTTTTCCGGCGAGATCCCCTCGGCCTGGAAAAAAGCGATTATTATTCCGATTCTAAAACAAGGCAAGGACCCATCCTCCGTTGCGAGCTACAGGCCCATTGCACTAACAAGCTGCCTCTGTAAACTTTTTGAGACGATGATAAACCGCCGACTTATACAATTCCTCGAATGAAACAAATCACTTGACTCATACCAGTGCGGTTTTTGAGAGGGTATATCTACCTCTGACCACCTTATACGTATCGAGGCACAAATTCGCAACGCTTTTGTCCACAAGCAATTCTTTCTTTCGGTGTTGCTCGATATGGAAAAGGCCTACGACACCGCATGGCGCTTTAGTATACTGCGAGACCTTTCAAACTTAGGTATCAGAGGCAAGATGTTGACCATAATCGAAAGCTATTTGTGCAATGGCACGTTACGTGTTCGGGTGGGTAATGTCTTGTCCAGAATATTTGTCCAGGAAACTGGAGTGCCTCAAGGTGGTGTCCTGAGTTTCACACTTTTTATAATAAAAATTAATTCGCTGCGTCTGTGCATTCCACGGAACATGTTTTATTTCACATATGTCGACGATGTGCAGATCGGTTTTAAATCGTGCAACCTTTTAATGTGTGAGCGGCAGGTTCAGCTGGGCTTGACAAGGTCTCTAAATGGGCAGACGAGAATAGGTTTACACTGAATGCACAAAAGAGCACTAGTGTCCTATTCTCCACAAAGAGAGGCCATCATCCCGATCCAGACATTGACCTACATGGTCAGCGTCTGTCGGTGAAAACGGATCACACGTACCTAGGGCCAATTCTAGACTCGAAACTTAGGTTTATATCACACGTCAAGTACATAAAAAACAAGTGCATAAAGACTATGAATATTGTAAAAGTGTTGTCACGCACTACATGGGGCAGCGACAAGTAGTGTCTGATGAATCTTTATAAAAGCCTTATACGCACCCGCCGAGATTACGGGGCGATAATCTATTACTCTGCAACACCAAGCGCATTGAAGATGCTTGACCCAGTCCACCATATCGGCATTCGTATTTCCACGGGTGCTTTTCGTACAAGCCCCGTGGGAAGCCTTTACGTCGAGTCCAACGAGTGGTCCCTACACCTCCAGAGGTCTTACCTATCTTTTGTATATTTTGTCAAGGTGAACGCAAACACTGAACATCCCTCACACGCTACAATCAATGATATGTCTAATTCTGAACTTTTGCACAATCGTCCTTCGATGAGACAGCCCTACTCACTTCGTGTGAGGGGCCTAGTTGAGGAAACATGTGTGCCACTTCTCGAGCACTGTCGAATGGCTCCCGCTGCACATCTCCCGCCGTGGCAGTGGCAGCTTATAGATTGCGATGTTTCTTTCATGGAAGTTACCAAGCACGCGCCACTTGTACGTATCCGTACACATTTGCTCGAATTACAGCACAAGTACTCATACCGTGAATTCTTTACAGATTCCTCAAAGTCTAACACTTCTGTGTCGTACGCAGCGCTTGGACCATCCTTTTCACATGCCGGCACCATGCACCCGACTACAAGCATCTTCACCGCAGAGGCATACGCCATACTTGCGGCCGTCAAACACGTAAACGATTTAAAACTAGAATGTGCAGTGAGTGATATACACGGATTCCTTAAGTGTAGTGAAAGCTTTAGAAACTGTGAAAAAACACATTAATCCTGTCCATGTCTCGCTGTACTCTCTAATACACGATATACTCATACAAACAACATATAGTGTGCTGGGTGCCAGGGCACCGCGAGATACAAGGCAACGTATTGGCGGACCACCTAGCTGCATCCGCCCACGAAAGTATTTCGAATAGATCCATAGCTATCCCTCCAATAGACCTAAAGCCATTCATCAAAAGAAAGCTCAGGGCCTTTTGGCAGAGCACATGGAATAGGCATACACAAAATAAACTACACGTTATCAAACCGCACCTTGGTAATTGGCCGCCAGCATCGAAGTCACGCCACACAGAAGTTACACTCTGCAGACTTAGGATCGGTCACGCACACAGTACACACACACACCTTCTCATAGGCGTGCGCAAGGTTCCCCTTCAGGGGAGGCGAAGGGATCGTCGCGGCGCCCCCCTCCCAATTATGTCAATGTATGGCGCTGACTTTGCGCCCGCCCCCCGAGTCGCAGCGCCCCCCTCCCTATTATATCAATGTGAGGGGCCGACTGCGCCCCCCCCTCTTATGTGAACTTCTTGCACTTCTCTCTGGTGGCGATCCACCTTTGTGTGAACGATGTGGTGAAGCACTAACCGCGCTTCATATTTTAATCCAATGTAATGAACTGGACACGCGTAGAAAATAACACTTTTTATTACCTACCGACAGCAATCACCTTTGCATCCACCAATGTTCATCGGTAGGGAACATCACTCATTGTTTGCGTTTTTGGAAAAAGTTCGCAACTTTTATGTCATATACTCGGGGAATCCGTAGCACGACGTCCGAAGGGCGGTTGTTGCTGCGGTAGCTAAATTGAAGAAAGCACCTGCCTCCCTGCCTTTGGTCTCAAAGGTTTCGAGGAGGCATTTGTGCTATTTTCCCATCTCTCACTTGTACATACCATGCTCATTTGTAACTTATTTCCCACCCATAAATTACCTCACGTATCACTGCCATAATTTTATTGTCTGTACACACCTTTTACGCTTCCTTATAGCGCGTGATTTCAGGCCTCTATACAGCCATAATACACCCTGTCATCGAAATGATTGGTCATCGCTAACGCCACATCAACGACATGGCACTCTTTGGCCACCCATGGCCCTTGCGCCACAAAACCCAACTAATCATCATCACCAGTCATTCCGGTAACCACAACCTGCTCATCTGCAGCCCTGAAGCGAAATTCGTGGATTGCCAAATAGCGTCAACTGGAAACTATGTGATGCAATATATGATGCAGCGAGGTTGTATGCACATGTCGCTAAACCTGTCGCTAAACTGTCACCTGGCGGCAGCAGTACAAGGCACACACATGTGAGGCACGAGCAGGCACAAGGCAGTACAGGGCACCTGAAGCAGCAACGGCGTACATACGACCGTTAAGACTGTGTTCAACACCACAATGCACATAGTTGTGGCGCAGGAGGGTGCCGAAGGCACATTGTTAGTAGCCCCAGATGTGCATGCAGTAATAAACTCAGCTACAACCCTACAGTCTAGTGTCGCCGTGCACGCAAAAGAGCTCTCTGTATGCGCGGCAGGTGCACATTGCGAGAGATGTTCAGCTGCGCTTTTTGCCTACCACGTGTTACGCTTCCGCGCAAGTACAGTGCCCGCCTCCGAGGAGGAGCTACTGTCCTTGAGGTATGTTGATGATGATGATGATCCTCTCTACTCATGGCTCACACCCCTCTGGGGGATTGGCCAAGAATTGTAGATATGAAGATTTAAAACTACTAAGTTAACACAAAAGACACGCACACATAAAAAGAACTAGTGCAATAATTATTTCTACATTCAGCCCAGACTTCTCAACCTAACTAAAAATTAGAATAATGAAATTACTGTGGTACCGAACGTCTTCTTTTTTATTGATTTTTTTTCTTATGATTCATTGCTATTTTCGGAACAGGTTTGCATTTAAGAACTTAAAAACACATTCGTTTTGTTTCCTGAAGGAAAGCAATTACGGCATCAAAAACATTCCTGTGGCTGACGCCCAAATCCGAAGCACCGAAGGTGAGAATAGCGTCTATTGTTAAAATTATCCCAGCTTAGCACAATGAGTTTCAAGAAGTCTTTTTCTTTGTAATATATAGCGGCGACACGATAAAAAATAATGCTCTATCGATTCGATTTCTGAACAAAAGTGACAGAGGGGAGATATCACCAGACCAGCCCTGTGTGCATATAGATTCAACGGGGGCACTCGGCATCGTAATCTAGTTAATAATACTTCTAATTGTCTAGTTTGACACCACTGAATTTTCCATGGAAATTTTAGATGTCTAAATTCTGTCCATGAAGTTATTGATTCTATGGCGTCTGCTCGAAGGGAAAATTTCCTATACCTAATCGCAGCTATGCTGGCTACTTCAGGGAGGACCGAAATTATTGGACCGTTCAATGCCGCTCTCGCTAGTGTGTCAGCCATTTCATTTATTTCTAATCCACAATGGCCAGGTACCCATAATAATTTCAAAATTTTCAATTGTGGAGGCACTAGCGTAAGGAGCGTTTTTAAGGCAATTGATTTTGATGACATTGTTAGAGATGTACATACTGACAGGGAATCTGTTATTATTATTGCGCAATGGTCATTCAAATCTAGTTTCGCAGCGCCAGTATAATTGCCGAGAGTTCAGCTTCAAACACAGGGGTGAAGTCCGGCAGTCTTAATGAAAATGACCAGCCAAGCGAAGGGGAGTAAATACCTACGCCTGCCTTTTCGTCAATTACTGAAGCATCTGTGGCTACTATATTTTTTGTTTTCGCGTGTGTAAGATAATCTTGCAGCCGACTATTTAACACCCTGTATGATTGAAATTTAGGCTGCTGCTGGTTCCTCGTCCTCCTCCTCCCCGTCACTGTCCTGAGGCTCTTCTAAGCAGAGATTGTGGAGTGAAACATGCTGCCACAATCGTGCCTGCTTTCCTTGGGCCATAATGGAGTGCCCGATAGTGCTGCAGGCAGCGGAACCGGCTTTTGCGGAGGCTGAGGCAGCGCTCCACTGTAGACCGTAGGGCCGCTTCTTCCTTGTACACCCTCGGGTGTTTCCTCATCCGGGTGCCAAGGAACCGGCTGTGATGGTTAAGGACGGTCGTCACTATGTTTGTTAATAGCGGACGAGAATTGATTCACATGAACCATTTAGGCGAAAAAGAAGCTTTATGTCGTACACTAGAGAAGAGAGAAAAAATGATGGAGACAAAACTATATATACAGCACTAGACACCAAGCATCACGCAACATGCGCGAGAGTAAGTCCTGAATCAATTAGCGGAGAGTCTGGCTAGGCTACGACAGTGTCGAACGCGTATAGTTCCGCGTATAGTTCCCTATTCGTGAGAAAAAACACGCCGTCTCAAAGTTTGGGTCCTCGTACTCCCAGCATGATGCGGTCGCCAACGTGCGCGGGGGCACAGGTGGCACGGCTGGCACGCTTGACGGCACACGGATACGCTACCGTGTGCACCGCCGTTGAGTCGGAAGTTGCGGCCAACCCAGCAGTATAGGTCGCAACTCCTGAGGGCGAGGGTCAGGCCACGGCCCACGAGGACCGCACCAGGTAGGCCTCGCCCACGATCCTGCCCCCGGCCCCTGCACCCAGGCAGGAGTCGTTCGGGAGGCCTCGTACTTGAACCTTGGACGGGCCACCGGAAATGGACCTTGGCCAGGCTACCGGCCCTCGACCTGGCTGGCACGTACTGCTCCAACGCCCGCCCCAGGAACGCCGCCCGGAGCTCGTCACCTCGCGCGGCGCACCGCTTCGTCCGCCTTCGTGGCCTGAACCCGCGAGCTCTTTTCCGCACGTTCCTTCTTTTTTTCTCTTCTTGTTCCTGTTTTGCTGTCGCCTTCGTGCCACCTGCCCTCCGCTCGTCTTCTTCAGTTTCGGTTTGTATGTTTCTCGGCGCCTTCGAGTCCGTTGGTTGGTTGGTTGGTTCCTTGGGGGAATAGCCCAACCCACTACGGGGGATCGGCCACGAAGCGTGCGGCAGTAGACTTTGTGAAAAAATAAGTTAAAATGAATATGCGAAAAAGATAATTTATAGTAAAGAAAAAAAAAATGTTTGGGCAATTTTGGTTCTTTTTTTTTCTTTAATGAAATGTTAATTAAACGATTGTTAAATAATAAAATTAAATAAATAAGCAATTACAAAAATTTAAGTAAGGGAATGAAAAGATATATTTCTACTTATAATATTAACATGGCAGTCTCTTTGTTTCTTTAATATAAATGAATATGGCATCATATATGCCCCTGTTGCATTGCCCTAGTGCCGACGCCCCCAGGGAGAGTAATGCTGATGCGGAAAGCTCAAGGCCAAGTTTTTGAAAAGGAGGTTTTAGAAGTCTTTGCCTTATGTTTTGGTATCTTCGACATTCTGTGAAGTAGTGCTCTATTGTTTCCGCTTGATTACAATAATTACAGTTAGGGGAAGGAACGAAACCAAGCCTGTGTAAATAAAAATTTAGTGACGGTATTCTGCATCGCAGTCTAGTTAACGTTACTTCCAATTGCCTTGTACTACACCATGTGCTATTCCACGAAAACCTTAGGTGCTGAAAATATGTATTGTTTAGGACGGAAGATTTAGTGCGTTCCTCTTGCAGACAAAAATTTCGGAATCGTGCGATCGTGTTATTAGAAGACGGCCTCAGAACATTTATGACCGGTCCTTTAAGGGATGCTGCCGCCAGAGTGTCCGCCGCTTCATTTAATATCAGTCCAGTGTGGCCTGGTACCCAAACCAACCGGACGTGCCGTACGTGATTGGGCATATATGAGTAAATTCTGTTAGGCAGCTCGATGGCTCTGGCACTGTTAATGCCGTACACACAGACAAGGAATCCGTAATATAACTGCTGAAGAGATATGTGCTGGTAGTTTCCGCAGAGCAAGAATAATTGCGATTAATTCTGCCTGGAATATTGGTGTGAAGTCGGGCAAACGGAGGGAAAATGACCAATTTAGTGCTGCTGAATAAATTCCCACCCCTGCCTTCTCATCAGTAACAGAAGCATCTGTGGCTATTACTGAATTTATCCGTACGTTTTTAAGGTGGTCTTCCAACAACCCATTTAAATATCTAATGGGCAATAACTTAGCATTTTTTGGAAATATGTCGTCATATTCTATTACTGCAGTGTGTTTGAGTGCGTTTGGGTAGATTATCTCACTAAATGTCACTTGTAATGGCTCCAGGAGCTTTTGCACGAAAATTATTTGAGGGCGATGTAGTCGGGACCATTCACTTTCAAAAATGTGGACGGCTCTCTAAGAAATACATATTGGGAGCGTCTGTGTTGGGAGGCATATATGTTTAGAAATGTTTGAACTGTTAAAATTCTAAACCTAGTTTGAAGACATGGCAGGTTTGTTTCATGGTAAAGTATATTATTAGCTACAAATTTGGAAGTCCGAGACATAAACGTAACGCCTCACGTTCTATAGTTAGAAGAGGGCGTAATTTGTAAGCAGGTCCCCCACAGAACAAAATGCATCCAAACTCTAATATTGGACGTACATACATGCAATATATCATTAACAATGTTTTTCTACGCATTCCAAAACGAGTGCTGCTGATTCGTCTTAATAATCCAATTGCACGTAAACCTTTAGCTGCAATGTACTCAATGTGCGAGCTCCAATTAAGATTAGGCGTGTATATTATGCCCAAATATTTTAATGAATCGACCTGCGGAATAAAGGCCTGGCCGTACATAAGTGCGATATGCACGGGGAAAGTCAATGGAAAAGCAAGAAGAGCACTTTTGTTAACATTCAGAGACAAATTCAGGTCATTAAGCCATATTTCGATCTCATTCAAATATGACTGTAGAATGTTGTACAGCGAATGTATATCACTGGAGGATGCAAAGAATGCAATATCATCCGCGTATACATACACTTGCACGTCGTTACGCGACGGAATCGAACTTAGTAATATGTTGAATAAAATGGGCGAGAGAACTGACCCTTGAGGAACTCCCCTTGTTTGTTTGTATTTTTGAGAAGATAACCCATTCTGCGAGCAATAAAATGTGCGTCCACTAAGAAAATTTTGTATCCATGCAATTATATATTCAGGAACATTTACACTTCGGAGTTTACTAATCAAGATGGCGTGTTCTACGCTGTCATATGCCTTCGCAATATCTAAGGTCACCAGGGCGGCATACTGTTTTTTGTGCCGAGCAAGTTTAATTCTACTTTCCAAATCAACATGGGCACACCAAATAGAGCGTCCAGGGCGGAATCCAATTTGCGATTCATTCAGTATACGTTTTGCTTCAATCCATTCTTCAAGATGTCTATATAACAATCGCTCTATTAGTTTTACGAGGTTCGACGTGAGGGAAATAGGCCGAATGTTATCTATTGCATAACCAGCGCCCTGTTTTTTAAGCAGCGGTACTACTTTGGCAACTTTCCACTCTGGGTGAATCCAGGCATTTTCTATAGAAAAATTTAGAAAGTTACAGAGATCGATGGGAGATAAATCAAACATAATTTTTATCATGGCTGCAGTTATATTATCTGGGCCCGGTGCTGAGCCTGGCAGTGACTTTACTACTTCCGTTATTTCTTCTAAGGTCGCTGCCTTATATTCGGTGGCTTTTTCTGTAACAGATAAATGATAGGGTAACACCGATGTGAAGCGACACTCCAATCCTTTCGCAACTGTTTCCAGTGACTGAACCAATTCTACGGCTGATAAACAAGCTGATTCTAAATTTATTGGTGGGGGAACAATCTTTTTGTGTCTCAGAAACCTAAATAATGCTTTCTTATTTTTTGTCTCTGACATATACCTGTATCGTTTGGAGTTATAATCTTCTTTGGCTTTGCTAATAGTCTGTTTAAATGTAGCAGCAGCATATTTATAATCTTTCCAGTTACGTGGACACTGGTTGTAAAGTAATTTTTCCAAGCTGCTTTACGTCGCCTGTAGTCGCGATCACAGTCAGGATTCCACCATGGCGCATGAGCGCCGCCTTTAGTTGACTGCACACTGAATTGAGCTTTTTTCATACTATCTCCTAATAGTTGACAGAAATTAAGTGCCTTTACTTGGTCACTTAGTCCTGTTTGCTTGTTTAAGAGTGACCGTAATGAATCTTTAAATTTGTTGTAATTGACATAATTGCGAACACATTTGCTTAATGACGTAAGTGGGCACGCTATTTCAAAAAATATTGGTTGGTGATCACTGTTTGTGGCCGAAGTGATGGCAGACCAAGACGAAATGATGCAACCGGAGCTTGAAAAGGTCAGGTCTATGACAGAACGTGATAGGCCAGATACATAAGTAGGGGTTCTGGAATTCACACACTGAAGACCATTCAAGCTGGACCATTCTAGCAGCCGTTTACCACCGGCATCGGATCGGTAACCCCACGATATGTGGTGAGAGTTAAAATCTCCTGCTATTATTATGTTCTTTCTGCATGCTGCTAGTGCGGAATCCAGATAATTAGTACTCGTAACGCCTGCAGGAAAATATACATTGACTATGGAAAACGGTGTCCAGCCAGGAATATTTACGTCTACTGCCAATATTTCACTTTCTGTAGATATGGAATGGTGGGTAATCTTCGCTTTATGACAGATGTTTTTAGAGATAAAACACGCTAAGCCCCCTCGACAAGAAGGGCGATCCAACGAAAGCAATGGTAGTTATTTAGATTGAAACTTTTTTCTGTAGAAAGCCAGGTTTCTTGCAATAGAATTAAATCTGGAGAAAGTTCTGCACAGAGGTGTAACAAATCAGTTGCTGCGGAAAAAATTGATCGGCAATTCCACTGTAGTACTTTTAATGAACCTATGTTGACTGTAAACCAGCAGTTTCAACAGCTTTCTGGAGAATGCTGTCTTTTAAGAAATCTTCCTTCTTCGATGGACTGTGATCTTGACATTTTTTTGTTTTCAGTCTATGTAAGAGAACGGATTTCGGGGAGTAAGGGGCAGCTCGACGCTTAGTGGCTCTAATGTCCAAATCCATACTTTCTAAGCTTTCGGACGTGGTCTCCGAGATACTACCACCCTCCTGTTCGAAACGAGATGTTGTAGTCTCATTGTCATCAGAAGCGCCAGATACGGCTTCTATCACAGGATCCTCTGTTAGTTCCTCATGGTTGGGCATGACGCCTGTATGAAGTGCAGTGCGCCCTGCAACTTTCAAGATTTGTGTCATATGATCTGTCATAACTTGTCCAATTGTCTCTGAAAGATTTTCAAAAAGTGCGCTCAGTACTTTCGACATTGCCTTCTCAACCGCAGCGGCTACAACCTCGCCTATAGTTGTATCCATGGCTTGCGAATGACGAGCAGCAGCTTCAGCATATCCGCAGGATCTCTCTAATACTATAGCTCGAGCTTCGCGGCGTGAGCATCGCTTCCTTTCTATAATTTCTAAAATTTGAAGCTCTTGAGCTCTCGCTAGGCAGTTTGAATGATCGGCTGGGTGGGAACCTTGACACAGACAGCATCTTTCGCTCTGAGAAGCACATGTTTTAGTGTCATGGTCTTCTCCGCATATGCGGCATCGAGGAGATGATCGGCATCCCTTAATGGAGTGACCATATCGCCAACACTGAACGCATTGCAGTGGACGGGGAGCAAGTGCCTCAACTCTATATATTAAGGGCCACGCCTTAATCTCTGTGGGCCTATTTATGCCGGCAAATGTCACAATGACTGATTCTGTGGGGACTCTTTGATTGTCAGATACTCTTGAACATCGATACACTGATATGGCCCCGGCAGCAGAAAACATTTCCAAGACCTCTGAAGCGCACAGGCTCGAGTCAACTCCACGAACTAAGCCTTTAACGCAAGCGAGATGAGCAGGAATAAATGGGCTCACCGGATGGGATGCAAACGATGTGCACTTAACAGGTCGGATACACAGGCTTGGTCCGGCGAGCAACACAGAATACCACCCCTGCCAAACTGTCGAACATCGGTGATACTCTGGTAGTGTGAGGTTGCTTTCCGCAGTTCCTCCTGAATGACCTTCGGATTCTTCACTCGGATTAATCCCCCATTGGTCGGCACTAGAGCAACAGGAACGCTGTGGATACCACTGCGCAAAAACGCCTCTATAGGCATGTCATTAGTGGGAAGAGAGGCCGTCCAGAGGAAAGTCCTCTGACCTGGAGAAGAGAGAGACATCAGGTACTCTCAGTACAATAAGATCAGAAAAGGTTGGAAGTCGAAAGAAAAATCACAAAAACACTACCGCCCGAACCGCGACCGACACCCCGTAACAGATCAGCGAGCCAGAACACCGGGGAGGACACGCACGCTACTACAGAAAGCCACAGCTTCTCGGATGTCCGTTCAGTCACTAATCGTGCCTACCACACACCACTTTTGTGTCCTCTCATTACACCGGCGTTAGAAGCCATGGCTCAAGGGGTAAGCGCTGGCGCCTGCAAAAAGAACACATATTGCAACTGTTTCTCGCACATAACACAATGACGGAGAATACACTTGAAACAGCGTGTGACGGGGTGGCGCAGTTAGTGAAGCTGTAGATATTGTAGCTTTTAACGTGCCATCCTCACCATAAGTGGTGCATTTCTTTCTTTTTTCTTTGTTAGAAATGTTCAGATGTGAAATAAACAAAAAATATTTTTTATGCAGAGTTGCAGGAACTCACCGAGCAGGAACTCTCCGTCTCGCACAACGATGCGACCGGACATGAAGCGCTTGCGGAGCTCAGCATTCCGCCACACGTGCGCGTCATGGCAGGAGCCCTCGAAGACGGGTCGCAGGGCAGAATTTTCATGTCGGAGTCGTAAACCTGCAAAATGGATGGCATAACAATGGCGCTACCCAATTGCATTGATACAATGCTTCATAATTACTACGACGACGTTTCAAACTTAATACCATGGTGTTGAGGGCGTAGTATCGGCACCAAAACGATGCCTTCTGCGCAGGAGGGAGCTGCGAGGCAGCGATGGTGATAAACGTGCCATCCGCGCAACCGATCACACCGGCCAGGCTGCCACGCTGCAGGAAGCCTTGTTTCACGGCTCCTTGTTTAGAGGCAGTGCGCGGAAACGCCACCGATCCAGGCTGCTCCCCTACGTCAACAATGGCCTGCGTAACCGGTATAATACACCTACTGACGGAAGGCTAAGACATGCTCATCGTCGCCTTGCTTCCGACTGACGACTGAAAGCTCCCAGTGGCGAAGAACCTGAGTGCGCAGAGAAGTTGGTCCTCAATGCTCAGGCCTCTAGCAGTGCGGTGCTCCAGCAGGTGGGCCATCTCGCTGCACAAAAGTCGCATGTTCTTCGACATCGGAAATGCCGCCGAAAATGTTCGTCAATGGTTAAAATATTGAGTTTTGCCTGTAGAAAACAGGCAACCGTTTCCTGCCAACTGCCCTTCCCTGCAACGATGACTCGGAACGGACAATTCTCTTAGTGTGTCTTGGCAGAAAAAAAAAACATTTGTAAACACAGACCCTTAGTCTTGTCTAGATCCCGACGAAGTGCTTCTAGGTCAAAGTTCCTGCACAATGTACGCGCTTCTTTCTTGACCCTTTCAGGGCATACGTCATTTCGTTTGACGAAGACAGAATTTATCGCTCCTAAAGCCTTAGAATTATAAGCTACTTTTTCAAGCACAGTAAATCCGGCTTCTTTATCGGCAGGAACTAAAAAGAAGGAGTTGTTCCTGACGTGCGTAACAGTACCGTTCAGGTCGTATGTATAGATGGGCGGAGCCGACCTTTCAAGTACGTCCACTTCCTCAGAGACGCATCGGTCGGTGTCGGTGTGAGGAGCGTTGCTCCCAATCTTCTCACCAATGCTAATCGATCTAACACCGACTTCTTTGGTTGTACAGAGAATTTCAGCCCTTGGCTGAGAACCTTGCCGACATTGTCCGGAAGCTAGACGTTCCCGTTGTGTGGACGGTGCTCCGAGTTACAGGTGCCTTTTTTGGAAGGAACTCCCGAAGCTACAGCAGCGTGATCTGCCGTAACCACTCCGTCGTGCTGTCCAGAGTCTGAGGAACACTCCGTCCACTCCAAGAGGCCTGGACTCGGTCCTCCAGCGTGGTGGCCTCGAATGTAGAGAGTCTCCTTGTACACCCGTGTTTGACGCAGCAGCTCCAAAATCTTCCATGGCCAAACGCAGGCATGAACCCGCCAAAAAGCATGAGCACTTCACGTGAGAGTAGACCGTGGCGGTTACAAAATGATAGTGAATGGGAGCGGTAGATAGTGGTGGCAGCAAGGGAGATGAGGATGCTTGCGTCAACATTAACACATTTAAAAGGGCCTGAAGACCTAGAAACGAAGTTCAATAAAAACCGACTGCTGGGCTGGTTGGTACTGCATATTGTCACGCAAAGGTCAAGAAGCACACTTTAATTAATAGCTTAAACTGGGCGAACTTGTGCCCTATAAACAAACAAGTTAGATAAAACAATGGCTATGTCTATCCTGCAGGAACGCCTTCCTCTTGTTCACCAGAGTTCGGCACCTCTTCTTCTTTTCTTGTCCCGTGCAGTTCGCACGTGCCTGACTTGTCAGCGGTGATCCTGGCATGCTCCATCGACGCTTTGCTTCCTCTGTTTCCCACGCACGCCGTAGACAACGTGGAGGGCGTAGCAACTGCTGGAGCGCGTAATTTGAATGTATCTTGCGTCATTATTCCCCTTCCGAGAATGCATCGTCCCGATGCTTGTTTTGGTTGCAGGCTGGTATTTAAAGTAACTGCCGGTAGAAACAGGCATCAACCGGCAGTGGTGCTTGATACATTATTGCCTTTCGTAGTATGGCTTCATTCGGACGACGTGCACAGTTTCTGTGCGATGCCGCCGTCTCGCTGATGTTACTTGCTCTTCTGGGACAACTTCATAGTTCAATGGACCAAGCTGGCGAAGTACCTTGTAAGGACCAAAATAACGCCGAAGTAGCTTTTCGGAGAGCCCACGTACGCGTACGGGTGTCCACACCCATACTTTATCTCCAGGAGCGTACTT
This sequence comes from Rhipicephalus sanguineus, assembly GCF_013339695.2. NCBI lineage: Eukaryota > Metazoa > Arthropoda > Arachnida > Ixodida > Ixodidae > Rhipicephalus > Rhipicephalus sanguineus. The sequence continues at coordinate 120,791,176 of NC_051179.1, read as the reverse complement.
GACGTCTCTTCGTCGCAAATTATACCGATTGGCATCGTCTTTTTGTTGCTGCCGAATGCGATGTCGCGCAAGCTGCCTGGCTTCTTCAGCTCTTTGCGTGAAGTCGCTGGTACTATCGTCGTGATCGGAGTTGTCATCGACCGGTAGCATTGCATCCAGAGGGGTGGTAACAGTTCTGCCAAACACAAGTTGAAAAGGTGTCATTCGCGTCGTCTCTTGCACAGCGGTATTGTATGCGAATGTTGCGTACGGTAATATTTTGTCCCATGTTCGGTGCTCTACGTCCACGTACATCGACAGCATGTCAGTTAACGTTCTATTCAGCCGCTCTGTCAGTCCATTCGCTTGGGGATGATACGCTGTTGCTTTTCTATGGCAGGTGTGCGTCAATTTCATAATGGAATTTGTCAACTCAGCTGTAAACGCTGTTCCTCGGTCCGTGATCAGCACTGTAGGAGCGCCATGCCGCAGTACGATGTTGGTCACAAAGAATTCGGCTACTTCGACGGCCGTTCCCCGAACAAGAGACGCTGTCTCAGCATATCGCGTTAAATAGTCCGTTGCAACGATGATCCATCGCTTCCCTGACAACGAAGTGGGAAATGGGCCAAGTAAGTCCATTCCCACTTGTGCGAAAGGGGCTTCTGGTGGCTCTATAGGTTGGAGGAGACCTGCTGGCTTCAGTGGTGGTGTTTTACGTCTTTGGCAATCCCGGCAAGTTCTTACGTAGTGCTGCACAGAATTTTGTAACTTTGGCCAGTAATATTTCGTGCGAATACGTGCCAACGTTCTGCTCACTCCTAAGTGTCCTGCTGACGGGTCATCGTGGCATGCTTCCAAGATCTCGGATCGTAACGCTGTAGGAACGACAAGCAGGAATGTCTCTGTACTATGTTCGAAATTTCTCTTATACAAGACGTCATTTCGGAGGACGAACGTCGACAAGCCACGGGAAAAAGCACGAGGAATATTGACGGGCTGTCCCTCTAAGTACTTGATAAGGAGCACTAATTCAGGGTCAGATTTCTGGTGCTGTGCCATTTGCGACGAAGTCACGGCTCCCAAAAAAGGAATGTCTAGTCCACTTTCCGTGGAGGCGGCTTCCGTGCATTCAACTGGTGCACGTGACAAACAGTCAGCATCACTATGCTTGCGACCGGACTTGTAGACAACCGTTATGTCGTATTCCTGCAATCGCAGGCTCCATCTCGCAAGACGTCCTGACGGATCTTTAAGATTTGCCAGCCAGCAGAGTGAATGGTGGTCACTGATGGCTCGGAAAGGTCTGCCGTATAAGTATGGCCGAAACTTACTGATGGCCCAAACCACCGCGAGACATTCTTTTTCTGTCGTCGAGTAGTTGATCTCGGCCTTCGAAAGTGTACGACTAGCGTACGCAATGACACGCTCTACACCATTCTGCCACTGAATGAGCACGGCCCCGAGACCTAAGTTGCTTGCGTCTGTGTGAATATCAGTCTTGGCTTTCTCGTCAAAATGTGCGAGGACTGGGTGGCTCTGAAGGCGCTGTCGCAGTTCGTTGAAGGCATCCTGCTGTTCCTTCAGCCAAATGAAACGCGCGTCGTCCTTTGTCAGCCGCGTTAGTGGTTCGGCAATCTTCGAAAAATTTTTGACAAAGCGACGGTAATAAGCGCAAAGTCCCAGGAACCGTCTAACCGCTTTTTGTCCGTTGTTGTGGAAATTTTTCTACTGCCGCTGTCTTCTCAGGGTCCGGACGAATGCCTTCAGCACTGACGACATGGCCAAGAAAGAGGAGCTCTTGGAAACCGAAGTGACATTTCTGTGGTTTTATCGTCAGATCTGCCGTACTAATGGCTTTCAGCACAGATCGCAGTCGTTCTACATGCTGCTCAAAGGTAGCAGAAAAAACCACAACATCGTCAAGATAAACGAGACAGGACTGCCACTTTAGTCCGGAGAGCACACTGTCCATCATCCGCTGAAACGTTGCGGGAGCTGAACAAAGGCCGAATGGAAGTACCTTGAATTCGTATAGCCCGTCCGGTGTCACGAATGCAGTCTTCTCGCGATCTCGTTCGTCCACTTCGATCTGCCAGTATCCGCTTTTTAGGTCTAGGGAAGAAAAGAACTTCGCATCTCTTAGTCTATCCAGAGTATCATCAATTCTCGGAAGAGGATAAACATCTCGCTTAGTGATGGAGTTCAGCTTTCGGTAGTCAATACAAAAGCGTAGGGACTGGTCTTTTTTCTTTACAAGTACCACCGGCGACGCCCACGGACTGGCGGATGGCTGAATTACGTCGTCTCTGAGCATTTCCTCGACCTGATTTCCGATAGCTTCTCTTTCTTTTTGTGACACCCTGTAGGGGCGCTGGTAGATAGGTCTGACTGACTCGTCGACAATGATGCGATGTTTGGTAATAGGCGTTCGTCGGACTTTGGATGACATTGAAAAGCATGCGACGAATTCTCTCACGAGGTCCTCTATTTGTTCTTTCTGGCTTGGCAATAGTCGCTGGTCGATGTCAATGGACTCGAGTACAGAATCCACGTCTTGGGAATCAGGTGGTGACGTCTCAGAGGCGCTCAGGTCCGCAACTTGGACGAAGTCATGGATGCTTGCAATGACGGTTCCCTTTGCTAGGTGCTGTACCTCATTTCCAAAGTTTGTGAGCAAGACGTTAGCACATCCGTCACGAAGCTGGACAAGGCCTCTTGCCATGCAGATTCCCTTTTTGAGTATGAGTCCAGTGTTGCTGTCGGCGAGCCCTTTATGATCACTGAACGCATTGCTCCTTACTGTAACAGCTATGCTGGACCTCGGAGGTACCACCACGTCGTCGTCCGCAATGCAAAGATCATTCACTTTTTCTTCTGTGTCAAACGTTGCAATCGCGTGCCTCGTAGAAAATGAGACGCATGATTCCGGCAAGCTAATTACAGCGCCGTTAGCCTTCAGGAAGTCCATACCAATAATTAAGTCTCTAGAGCATTCCTGAAGCACCACGAAACTTGCGACGTATGTAAAGCCCCTTATTCCTATTCTAGCCGTACACATTCCCGTCGGGTCGATGAGGTGTCCCCCTGCGGTGCGAACTTGCGGTCTATTCCAAGGAGTCAGTACCTTGTTCAGTGTCCTGGCAAGGTCGCCACTGATTACTGAGTAATCCGCACCTGTATCCACTAGTGCGTTCACTTCGCAGCCGTCGACGAATACACGCAAGTCGGAAGCGACGTCGCGATCACTGCAGCGGCTTCTTAGTCCGTCGTCGTCGTTCGGAGTCAGCGATGGAGGTTCTTCTGTTTCAGCGTCGGCAGCGGCCTTACCTCCACAGGTCGCTGACTCTAGTTTTCCCGACGCGGACTCTGTGAACGGCGCCTTGGAGTGGGAGAGGCTGATGATCGACGGGGGCTCGGCGACCGATATCTCAATGGCGCTGTGGAGCGAGGCTGATGTTGCTGAAGGTCATGTGGGCCCTTACGAGTTGACAGGTATTGCTCAATTTCGAAAGGACGCTCACCGTTTCGAGGCCGAGGTGCATTCACTGCGAAACCACGAAGCCCCGCCTGGCGATATTGGCACATTCGATAGAGGTGGCCGGCCTCTCCACAGTGGTAGCAGAGAGGTACTCTGTCAGGAGTGCGCCATATATCTGTCTTCCTTGGTCTCCTATCCGGTGGCGGGGGCGTGCTCGATGACGCAGTGCTGTACACCGAAGTGGCTGCGATGTCCATACGGGCGGGAGGCCCTTGCAATAGAGCGTCGGCATATGAGGATCTCTGCGGTCGCTGCGGTGGCGCTTCTGTCTGGGCGTATTGCTGAGGTCCCCGAATGGGTTGGGGATCCCGAACGGCCATTCTCACTTCCTCGCGCACCACGTCGGCCAGTGACGACACAGCTGGAGCGCTATGGTCCAACCGCTGCCTCTGGAGCTCCTCTCGCACTACAGATCGCACCAGTTCACGCAAGAACTCCACGCTGTTTCCAAATACAGCCGGCACTGAGTCTATGGAGGCAATGCCCAGATCCCGGTTGTACATCCTCGCTCGTTGCTGAAGCGTTCTTTCCATTGTGGCTGCCTCGGAGCGGAACTCAGCGACGGTAGACGGTGGACTCCGAACCAAACCAGCAAACAGTTCCTGTTTCACACCTCGCATTAGATGGCGAAGCTTTTTGTCCTCGCTCATGTTCGGATCTGCTCGGCGGAAGAGACGGGACATGTCCTCTACATACATGGCCACACTTTCATTATTCCGCTGGTTTCTTGCTTGTAGAGCAGCTTCGGCTCTCTCCCTGCGATCAGTACTCGGGTAGGTGGCAAGCAGCTCCCGTCGGAAGTCATCCCAGGACAAGATGGCAGCCTCGTGGTTTTCAAACCACGTTCGTGCAGAGTCTTCCAGCGCAAAGTAAACACGTCGTAGCTTGCGATCCACATCCCAGCCGTTGACCTGCGCGACGCGCTCAAAGCGTTCGAGCCAGTCCTCTGCGTCTTCGTATGTGTCGCCGTGGAAAGGTTCGGGCGTCATCGGCGGATCCACTATAATTTGTGCTGGCGTGACCTGAGAAGTCATTTCGGTAGCGTCTTCGCTGACAGCTGCTGCTGTTCTTGTGCAACACAAAGGTGAAAACTCGGGGACCTCACCGCGTAGGCGACGACTGCTGCGCTGATGAACAGGAGTCAGCTCGTCGGGTCCAAGTCTTCTTTGCTCCGGGCCGCTTCCTCCTACTTCAGAAGAGCTTGGGTTCATACCCAGCACCTCCACCAGATTTGTCACGCAAAGTTCAAGAAGCACACTTTAATTAATAGCTTAAACTGGGCGAACTTGTGCCCTATAAACAAACAAGTTAGATAAAACAATGGCTATGTCTATCCTGCAGGAACGCCTTCCTCTTGTTCACCAGAGTTCGGCACCTCTTCTTCTTTTCTTGTCCCGTGCAGTTCGCACGTGCCTGACTTGTCAGCGGTGATCCTGGCATGCTCCATCGACGCTTTGCTTCCTCTGTTTCCCACGCACGCCGTAGACAACGTGGAGGGCGTAGCAACTGCTGGAGCGCGTAATTTGAATGTATCTTGCGTCAATATCATGTTTCAGCGCAAGGAAACAAGATGATGAAAAGGAAGACACGAGGACACAGCGCTACTAAAAGTTGAATTTTATTGCACACGGTAACAGCATAAATACCAGTGTGCAAGAAAGAGGTAAAGGGTGCCAAAATCCTCTTCACGCCAACACATAGCTTTACTGCAACAACGCCACCACTAGCGTGACAGAAACGCTATCTCTTTTTGAGGCAACAAAACAAATGGGCACCTCACATAACCTTTTCTTGTGTTAGTTTCGAACGCCTCAACAATATCCCTAGTCATCCGATCCAACGTTCTTGCAATCATTTTGGTTTTGTTAAAAATGGGCTAACAGCGCATGCAGTGTGCGCCAAGATGAGCACTCGTTGCCAGTTTGCTTACATTGTTAGAATGTTCTCGCACGCGGTCATTCAGGCATCTACCTGCCTGTTGTACTCTTTTCCACATGACAAGCCATACAGTAGGTGACGCCTTCCGCGCATCGTGCAAACTCTTCGCGATGTTGTTTACTGCAGCTATTTAGCTTCCGCATGAGATTGTTTACAGGTGTGCATAACCCAGAAAGCTATAATGGGGCGGGAAAAACGACGTCCACTCCAACTCTTACCAGTCTTGTTTAGATTGTTGCTCACGTTGTGCAGATATGGCACCACAACCACTTTGTTTCTCTGTGTCTGTGAAGCGGTATCAGGACTTTCTGTAGCAAATTTTCTTAACAAGCTGCCAGCCACCGCCGTGAGCAGCTGCATGGGGTAGCCAGCTGCGCAGAGGCGCGAAACTTGGCTGTCAAAAGCTTTTTTTTGCATGAGCAAGTCATGTGCTTCCGTCGGCACTGTATACACGACATGCCTTCGTCAAATTTTACAAAAGATGGCGGAGGTCCAGAATAGCACGCCAGGGCGGTTGTTAGTGGGTCAAGTGCTCTCCCTGAAATTAGTCTGCGATGTTACGTTGTCGTTCACCTAGCTAAGGACGCGGCGTATTGATGTTGAAGCCGCGTAGTTTTAGCAACGAGGGTAGGCATGGCCGGCTTCCCCTGTGATGTTAGCAGAGCGGGCGGTGGTTTAGTGGGTGTCGCCGCGAAGAAAAGCTGTGTTCTTGTTTGAGGATTTCTCAATATGTTCATATGTTCCGGGAAGACTGCGGCGGTTCTGGAGGTTTGACGGTATACATTTCTACGAGGTGTAGTGGCAGTTCACACTGCGCCATAATAACTACCGTGTTGTAGCGGGCAAACCATTTAGCTGCACATGTGACTCCTGGAAAGATGAAATGATGTTGGTGTTGGGGCGGCGGTTCTGGAGGTTTGACAGTATCCATTTCTACGAGGCGTAGTGGCAGTTCACACTGCGCCATAATAACTACCGTATTGTAACGGGCAAACCAGTTAGCTGCACATGTGACTCCTGGAAAGATAAAATGATGTTGGTGTTGGGGATGCTCTAGACGATGATTTTCGGCAGAGCCATTTTTAATTGATGAAGTATTTAGATTTCTTGTTCTCAGCAAGGAGTTATTTTAAAGCGGTTAGGTGTGCTTTGTGATCCGAAAAATATGTCGCGAAGGACATGCACCATAGGCCTGACTGGCTGCCCAGGCGGCGCTGCGAAAACGGTGCTAAAAAGCGCCGCCTACGATAAGTTCTTTGGTTTCGAGTAGTCAGATTGGCGGCCGCATGCAGCACTAAGCTCAGATGCGCAATGGAGCCGCCGCTGTCGGTTGTGCTGCGCTTTGGATCTCGGCCAGTTTCTGGCGTGGCTGAGTTCTTCAGGCCAAGCAATCTGCGTAAACGCAAGAAGCTCGTCAACGTCAAGTATGTTTACGACGTGCAGGAGATTGAAGGAACCATTTCGGCGCGCTGCAACTCGCAAGTGCAGCGAATCTCATACGACGTTGAACTCGAGTTAAGTTTTACGAGGCATGCTCGCGCGATTAACGACAGTGCATAAACGAAAAGATTGCTGTTAAGAAAGCCGACATGATTTGCATTACACGACGAAACGTAATCAAGAAATGTCCAGTGACGAAGGCTAGCCATCGGCGGCCCGAATGAGCGCGCATTCGCGCCGTGTGCCGTTTTCTGCCGCATTCAGTCGCAAACACACTTTTTCCCCATGCACGGTCGTAATTTTCAACATTTGCTTATAGGGAATTCGTCAAATTCTGTCAGCGTGCGGTGGCGGTCGAGAAGCGACGGCGCGCAATGTTTACAGCCGGCTGTAAGCTGCCGGAAAAATCGTAGGCACACACGCAGGGTGACTCATGGCATCGTTTTTCTCGTTTCCCACGAAATGCCGGCTGCATATCCTCGTGATCGCCGTCGGCAGCCACGGCGTGCCGTCTGGACTGCACACAGGGAATATATACGTATATAAACGCGTGCACGTGCGTACTAAATGTAATGAGCACGTTACGTTGCAAACCACGTTTTGCTCGCGTACTCACTTCACGCGTCGGACGGCACGTATACAGCGGTTCCGTCGCTCCACTTCGTACGGCTTTCAGGGGAACCAGTAAAACCGCACATTAGGATCCTTACCCCCATGTTCGAGGCAATTAACCACGCAACAATAACGGCGGCGACCGCGCTTCAGGACCGCGCGCTGCTCAGAGCCGTCGCCCAGACCACCTGCTTTCGGCACGGTTTGTTGAAGCAGGGATCGCTCGTCAAACATGTCAGGCTCTGCAGGCATAGCGGACAAGTTCCTGCGTACGTTTTAAGCACTTTTTGAGCCTGAAAACTAGGCGCAAAATTAAGTAAAACGCTCAAAGCAACTGAGAACTGCGTAACTCGCCGGTCGGCGTCCATTTTCGACTACCCAAGCAACTTCGGCGGACACCACCAGGCTCCGCCACAGTACTCAAAACTCCAGCGCGTCAGCCCTATAACAATAGAGGTATTGTGTTTTTTTCGTAAATACAAAGTCCAACAAAAGCCGGTGATCGAGGAACTGCAATTGGTATTAGACGCAAAGGTCATGCCGAGGTCCACTTGCATGCAGCGTGTGAAACAGGCGTTTTGGGGATCACTTGTGTTGACGTTGAAATCCCCCGTAGCTGTCAGAGGCACATCCTGTTCAGAAGCGAAAGTCTGGGTCAAGAAGTCAGCAATTTGGCTGTGTTGAGTGCCTAGCGACACATACACCCTGGCAACCACAATACCCTCGGCACTGCGTACTGCGCAGACGTCGGCAAACTCCACCTGCGGTGCGTCGACGGGGGGGAGGGGGATGACACACACTCATTTCCTCGTTTGTATATGGCCACACCCAATGCCCGGTGCATATTTCCGTTTGCTTATGCGACACACCTGTAGCCGTGGATTTCCTGTGGGTGACCCCAGGTGTCGGAAACACAAAGTAAGCGCACTCGCATTAGGATGTGCTCGCTTATGACGTCAAGTCTGTCTGCAGTGAGACAACACACATTGACCGAGCAGATAGCAAGTCGGTGAGGCTGATCGAGCAGTGCAACGTTGCACGATGGTGTCAAGCCGATTATGTTTGAATCTATTCAATATATCACGCAGTGCTCGATCTGGATTTTCGGCGTCGTGGTAAAACGTAAAATCGTCATTAGCGTTCGTGATGGATAGACGCGGCTAGACTCAGTGCCACGTACACGTGTTTTTGGGATGACACTTGTGATAGTCATAAACCACCCCAGAATGCGTGCCGTCCTGGAACTTGTGTGTGGTTATGGCGCTGGCTTGAACCCCACGAAATTGTGCGCACCGACATTTGATGCTACCTTACGGTCAAACGTTGTGGTCACCAATAGTATTTCAATAGGCACCCAGGCGGAGCTGACAGCGCTTGCGAGTACACTGCGCAACGTTGCCGTCTTCAGTCGCGCAAGTCTCCCTGTGGCACCACAGTCGAAGTTCTTCCTGATTCGTCTACTTCAGTGTGGGCAAGGTTCCCAACCGTGCCGTTCACGTGGCCGTCCTCTACGTCTTTGTTGACCGTGATCATATAGGGCTTCGTAATGCACAAAATTATTTTCAATGGTAAGTTCCCCACTTCGGTCAGCGACATTTTGGCGATTTTCTCGATCACCGTGTCGCGCTCTTGGGGAGGTTACCAGAAACCGTCTCGTTTTCATGGACTGTCAGCACATGGGATACGCGTTCTATGGCGTCTTAAGTGTTGAACGCTTCCACATCCTTGTTCGCGTAGAGAAGACGGACGCCTTCTGGGCACCTTCGAGATGCCTCTGCTTTAGTGACTAAGCGTGAGTGCAACATGCTCAACTTATCGTCGGTGAGTGCTTTTCCGTCTTCAATCTGGCTAAGAGCAGCAGAGTACGTTGATTGCTTTTTCTCACCACTTTGGAGTGCGAAGTATGCCAGCCGGTGCCACGTGACGTCTGCGCTGAAGGTGTTTTGACAGCTTTTGCTGCGATGATATCGTTCACTTCGCCTACTGGGTAGCAGTTGACGCAAATCAACGCACATGATCACGTCATTTCCTCCAAAGGGTTCGTTGTCAGTGCTATTGTTTTCCGTCGCTGGTCGTCGATTCTAGGTAGTGCTTCAGCACTCACCATGCTATCCTCGTCCACGATAACGTATTTCGCTTTCGTGAATGCTACTTTGAAAGAATTCAGGTCGCTCTCTTAAACTACCTGAGCCTGTGGCGCTCACTTTGAAGGCTGCGTGCACAGTTACAACCCCGATCGCAACCGCTGTCTTGCCTGTTTTGCTTAAGCAACGTAAGCATTGCGATCGTTTTCCGATGAACAGTTGTAGCGATTCTAAATGTCCATGATTATATGATGTACAAACGTCATCCCGCAGCCGGCCACACCCGTCAAGGAGATCCACAGAAGCTGCAAGTTGGGCGAGGTGAGTCTAGCTAGCTCAGTGTGAATTTCATGCTGTTCAGCGTTTGTTAGCCGCATCATTTCGTAAAAGGCCGTAGCGGAGAGGCAGGAAAAGAAGGATGCTGCTACATGCGTTACCAAAACCAACTCATTTGTTCGATGGCCCACGCGCTCGCTTCACCGTCCTCGCTGCGTCGGCACGCCACAGAGTCCCCCGCCGTATAGACGGAGTCGCAGTCCGAATGAAGTCCATATTTCAGTCCTGATCTAGAGATCGTAGTGGCGAACGGGTGCTGCGATATCAGTTATATGGGCAGTCTCGACGGTTTTTTGCCGTCGCCGTCATGTCCTTCCGGTATGAAGCCCAATTTCAGAAGATCCCCCCGCGCATTGTATGCTCTACCGCGGGTAAAAGTGCGCTAGCGGGGGTGACGAACGCGGTCGAAGCAGAGTTCAAAGGAGCCGGCCCATTTCGGTCGCTCGGATGGTGTCAACATCACCCGGCTCAGGCGGCCTGCCGTCGAAGCAGACAGGAAACGCCCGCCCGTCCTTAACTAGCAGTCCACACGGTATCGGTGTGGGTAGGGGGTGGGGGGAGTGTCGTGCGAGGGGCTACTTTGAACTTTGAATCTAAGGGCTCGGTCGTGATCGCTGGCGCGCGCGCTATCTCAAAAGAAATCACAGCGGGCGGCTCGTATACCCTTTTATACTCCGTTTCACAAGCTTTTGGCAGCGTTGTGGAATGTAAGGGCGCTCTCAGCCAATCATGACAGAGCGCACTTCATGTGTGTGTTCTTACGCGGATGTCGCGTCCTTTAAGTCGACCAGTGGCCCCGTCTGTGTGGAAGTAGGTGTACTATAATAACTATATTTTATTTTTTGTAGCAGATGGCGCTTGGTATCTTTTTATCTGTTTTGCTTATTTCGTATGAATTCTTGGGGCGTTAGAGAGTTTTTAATTAACCTTAACACCTTAACAGTTTATGCACCGTGTATAAGAATATTTACTTCAGCCACTGAATCACTTAACGAAGAAATGATTGAATCTATCAATATGAAGCTTGATTTTCACTTCTCAGTGTGACTTGCTTGATTCATTGTCATAATAGCAGACATTTCTGTGTTTTCATTTTGGCTACTCTCACTACGGTAGTACTCAATGATCCTGATCTCTACGCACACATGTAATGATAGACGTGAGCTTGTTACAAGAGCTCAGATGTCATGGTCCTCATCACAACAAAACTCTGAACTGCTCATCGTTTCGTCCTCCAGGGTGATCACGACAGCTGTATTAGTGTCAACATCATCGACGAAGTGGTCTAGTTTTCTCATTGCATCTTCCTGAGCGATAACATGCTCCTCATATATCTTCCACTTCTCAGCGGTTACTTGCTTATTTTTTATTTATTCATTTATTTATTTATTTAGAAATACTGCCAATCTCATATGAGATCAAGGCAGGGAAATTCCTTGCCGTAGTAGAGCGTGAACGTCTTGAAGCTTAAACGTCTTGTTTGCCGCTGCTACGAAGCCCTTCATGTCACTCCAAACAAGCTCTATGGGGTTAACCTGGTAGTGGTAGGGAGGTAGGCGCACAACGAGGTGACCAGCAGCCTCAGCGAGGCAGTCCACGCGGTATCGGTCCCCGCTTGCGTGTACGTTGTCGACAAGCTTCATCAGCTTCGCCTTCACCATGTCGCTGCTCCACGGAAACACTTTTTTCAGAAAGCTAGGCCTGTATGTCCTTTTTAGGCTACTCATACACGACACTTTCTCCTGCTTCACAGAATGAGCAGGTGCGTTATATATGACTATAACACTGCCAGGTGGTAGTAGTGGAAGCAGCTTCTGGGAGAACCACTTTTCGTAGTGGTCCCTGTTCATTTCCCCGTGGTAGTCGCCTGAGCTTTTTTTAGCTTGGAAGACTTCCGCTGCGCCTTTTAACGAAACCATGTTCGTTACCGCAGTGCGTGACAATCAGTCTACGTCCTTTGCCACTGGGGTTTCGAAGACCAGTCGACAAACCAGATCGACGGGCTTCGTACGTTGACTGGACAGTGCCGTCTATCCACACCCGACTACGCGTATGACCAGCGTTGACCCACGTTTCGTCGGTGAAAAAAACTGCCCTACCCTGGCGTCGCAGCTCCGCTATTTGGCGCATGTACCGGCGGCGACTCCGGACAATCTGCGTCGCTTTTATGAGAAGCGCGTTCCGAGAGCGTTTCTCGTACCTGAAGCCAAGCTTTTTCAACATCCTCTGCATCGTCGTCGTGGACACGGTCGGTAGCGTCTCGTCTTCTTCTAAACGCTGCACCACTTTGGCGACAGTTGGAATTTCTCCTTTCTCAAAAAAGCCGTGCACCACTGTTCGCAAGACGCTGAGGTAAAAATCGTGCAGTTTTTTTTTTCGATTAAGGCTTTTCCCACAAGAACGCTTTCAGTGGTAGAAAAAACACATCCTGCGGAAAGCTGACACGGCTATGAACTGCTCTGCAAAATATTACAGTCGTGCGCGCCGCGTAACGGCCACAAGCGGAGCGCGAAGTTGCTGTTTCCTCAGGCGCCCTCTTTTCAAACAGAGGCCGGTTCTCACTCTCGTCGGTCGGCGGGGCGTCTGTACGTTGACGTCGCGGAGACATAGCATGCTTATTGACCGATAGGCGGATGCGATGCGCTTCTTGCCACGGGGTGCCGCCACTTGCCCGCGCCGCACTCCTCAGTCTGCTAACTTTACACGGTAGCCGCACTCGCGCATGCGAATCACAGCGGGAGAGCGATCGCGTTTCATGACGCGCGCTGACATAACTTCTTACCCCCGTGCCATTCCTCCCTGTCTAGCTTCCAGTGCGCTCGTCGGCACGAGAAAAGAGAAAGGGCCGAGAGCGTGCGCCAAACCCCCGTAACTCCGCTCATTCTTGACGGATTCGAGAAATTTTTGCGGCAATCGATTCGGAAGGCAGTAAACTCCGGTACTAAGGTCATTAGATCATTACTTGGAAAAATGGTTCATGACCCCTTTAACAATACTGCGGATAACGGCCAGCCACCAATATCCCCGAAGGTGGCTGGGGTGGGATTGCGGCGTTTCTCCATTGCCTTCTCCAATCGTAACAAAAACAAATCATTTTCCGAAAAGCGAAGGACGCGGTATTTCACACCACACCACAGTATGGTTTAAAACAGAAACAGCGGGTAAGGCACCCTGCGGCACGCACACATTCCGATAATGAACGCATCGTCAGGTTCGACGTCCAGCACACGCAGGAGTTTTTACATGCTTTGCGTCATACGGTCCGCAAAAGCGGGAGTTTCGAACAGGCGATGCCCCGCGTAGACGTCGACAAGGGTTCGTAGCTGGTACACATCCCACGCGTCTACGGTGACCCTCTTCACAAGAATATGGGTCATAATGTACTGCACAAACTTGGTACAGTCTGGTACAGGGAGCAAACAGCAAGGAAAATGCGGTTGTCGCGTGCAGCGACCACGAAAAACCGCCAAAAAGGAAAGTACGTATTGCATGACCGAGGTTTCCAATATCAGGTTTCGTCACCTGTTGTTCGTGCAGGAAACAGCAACAGTTCGTACGTCCTGGAATATATGGAAAAATATTTTACTTTGAAAATTAATTAATGGTTGTAGTTTTTGTTCATTTATATGTGCGCGAGCGTCGCGGGTTTTACATATCGGCGGCTGAACGACAGCCGACCCCAGGTAACAGACGACCCACGCTGTGCCAGGATGACAAAACCCAGTTTATTCAATTCGCAGCACGCATTTGAGCGCTTCGTAGCCAATCGGAGGGTAGTAGAAAATAACCGAAAAGAAGATAACACAGCAAGCGGGAAAATCTTATCTGAAGGCCCCAACGTATATTCAGACAAGCGCCGTCAGCTTTAAAAGTCGCCCAGTGCTACCCATATAGGATGACGCTACATGAACGACTGGAGGTGGGAACAGGTAGCAAACATGGAGGCAAGTTTGTGCAAGTACAGCACTGCCGCTTTTCGCGCGGTCGCATTGTCCTTGTGCTTGACACGGTGGAAGACGGCGAGGTGCATCGTGGGCGGGGGCCGTTGAGGTAGGCACCGCAGAATGAACAAGGATGGCACTTTGCGTTTTGAGGCTGGATTAACAAGCCCGCGAAGAGTGGCTGGAACGGCCAGGAGGAGGCGACGTTCAGAATGACTCTGCTCGCCGAGAGTCAATTGGCTGCCGAGCATATAGAGAGGGAGCAGGCGGCAGACGCTTGTCTCAGGGATCATCTCGCGAGACGACAGTATCTGAATATGCATATTGAACGAGTGGTAGAAACGCTGTAACTAGGTCAAAAGTAGTCTGGCGCCCAAATTTAGGAAAGCCCGACAGTTGAATTCACTCGGAGCAAATCACATGAAAACCGAACACCAGAAGGAAAAAAAAATCTTGCGCCGAGTTGCAGGCACATAAAGGGGAAAAAACTAGGGGGTGTGGCTAAGGCAGTCAGCATTAGCATGGTGTTTACCTTTCTTGTTCCGCACTGTGAAACCAAATTGTTGAAGTACTACGCTCCACCGCATCAAGCGGCCATTTTTGCTTGACATTTGGTTTAACCACGCTAAAGGAGAGCGATCAGTTTAAAAAACAAAGGAAGAGCCTTTAGATAACACGAGAGCTTTTCGAGAGCCCACACAATATAGCCATTCTGAAGCTTTCCAAAAGGCGCGTTCTTCTAGTTAGCGAGGCAGCCTTCGAATTTCATGTACGCGCTAAAGGGAGGTCAGCCGTTCGTTCAGCTTCTGGTATCGGCACTCGAATTAATCTTCTCATTTCTTGCGGAGCTTAGCCCAATACACGTCACAGGGTGCACAAACCGCAGGCAGACGGCATGCATGCAGAAGGAAAAAAACAAAGTGAGATTAACGAGTACATTCATCCCTGTTATCGCTTCGCATGGTGTGCCTTGCGCATCAGCTTTTCTTGCATGCTTGCTGAATGATGGAGCGGTCCTTTCTTTTGGCTGTTTTGTTGTCAAGGGGGTGCATTCTCTTACGTCCCCAGCCTTTTGCGACGACAGTTTTTTCGCTCTCCACCATGCACAACCATGGGCACCATTCATTGTCATGTGCATGACTAGTGCCCTGGTAACTGAGTCCATTGTGACTGGTCCAGAAAACACCCTTCTGGTTCGCGAACCCCCGTTTTAATCTGTCTGTGCGAAACCTTTGTTTGAAAGCCGATACATTTCTTCAAAGAAGGGCTTTAAAAACAGTTAATGTATGGCTTATCTCGTCCAAACCAGATGGCACCAAGCAGCATATTCCATCGTTCGTGCTTTGGCAACTCAGTTACAGCTAGCTGTAACGGTCACATTGAGTATCCTGATAAGTTCTACATAGGGAAGCCATCCGTGTTGATATAGTAACATCGCCAGGGAACAATGGCAGCGGATTAAAACAAGGGCTTTGCTGAATCATGAAACATCGTAGCTGGCTGATTGGTTGGATTCACACAGTTGGATTTTGGAACATAATAATAATATCTGGGGTTTTACGTCCCAAAACCACGATATGATTATGAGAGACGCCGTAGTGGAGGGCTCCGGAAATTTCGACCATCTGGTGTTCTTTAACGTGCACCTAAATCTAAGTACACGGGCCTCTACCATTTCGCCTCGATCGAAATGCGACCGCCGCGGCCGGGATCGAACCCGCGACCTTCGGGTCAGCAGCCGAGCACCGTAACCGCTATACCACCGCGGCGGGGATTTTGGAACACTGGAACTCCAATATCGTGAGTAAGTTCTCAGTGCTCAACAGAACGAAGAAGGAATTCTCTGCAGCTCATCTGCCGAGCACATCAAGCACTTAAGCCCATTTCCAACGGCTTTGCCAATGTACACTTTGCAAGATGGGCAGTTAATATGCCGCGACGGCTTCAGGAGACAGCTGCGAAATTGCTTTAAAAGAACAAAATTTTTTTTACTGTGGCTATGTCACGCGGCAGCTGCAGATTAACAAGGTGAAGTAATTAACTAAGTAGCTTCTTTCGAAAGCCTGTGACGAAGGCTGAACGCGGCATTCATCAAGAGGCTTTCGTTTCCTTCAGGCTACAGCGGACTGCTCTGGAAACATGTGCAAGGCAGCATTATATTTGATGATATACAGTTTTTTGCGGCGGAAGGGCTATCAAATGGCCCTTGCGCTTCATTACGGCTTCATTTCGGAGTGCATATGGACCATTAGACATCTTTAACATGACAGAATGAGACTTACCTCGAGGTATATACGTCCTACACATTGTAATCGCGACATGGAAAATGCATTTCGCTGTGAATCAGGCGTCGTTGTCGTCGATCATCTGCTCTTCACCGTAAACGCGGTTGACGAGCCGTACTCATTTTATCAAGTTCGCTTTTCGGAAGTGCCTGTCCAGCTTGATCTTTATGAAGCCGCACTGCAGACGGTACATTGAGAGACCCGCAAGCGTACTGCCAGAGCTCTGCACGTGCACGGAAGCGAGCGGCAGCGTGTTGAAGAGAGGGGAAAACGCGCGTTGTGTGCCCGCAGTTTCTATTTTTATGCCAGTGTCATTAAGCGATGCTTGGGGACCCTATGGTAGCGAAATGGCTGATGGAGCGGCGGAACTAGGACGCCAGGCCTATAAGACTTCTTAGTTGCTTTTGATTTTCTGCGGGAGGGAAGTTCGTCACGGCAGCAAGCTTGTCAGGATCCGGCCGAATGCAGTCTTTGCTGACAAGGTGGCCCAACACCTGGATGTCCTTGCTGGCGAAATGACATTTGCGATTCACGTCAGAACTACGTCCAAGTGCTCAGGATACCGACGAAACGTGGTAGAAAAATTACGATGTCAACTAGATAACCGAAACATGTTTTCCACTTACGGCCGTGAATAACTGCGCCTATTATGCGTTCATGTGTGGCAGGAGCATTACACAAACCAAAAGGCATGACGTTAAATTCATACAGCCCGTCTTGTGGTGCAAATGCCGGCTTATCCTTCTCGGCTTCAAGCATAGCTGTTTGCCAATGCCCAGAAAGGAGATCGACGCTGGAGGAAAATTCAGCGCCCTGGAAAGAGTGAAGTACGTCGTCTATTCGTGGCATCGGATACACGTCGTTGCGCGTGATCTTAGTAAGCGCTTGATAATGGACGTATAATCGCACAGAAGCGTACTTCTACAGGTTGTGACCGAGAGCTGAACTATGGCCTGGTGACGTTACCTTTTATCATGGCGGCAATATTGTCCTCGATGATTTTGCGCGCAGTGGAAGGCAGATTCGCTGTCGTTGGAAGACAGTTCGCTGTCGTTGGTCACCCTGAGACCAGGCGTGTCAAGTTGCAAGCGTATAAGATGAAGATCATCGAGGCGCTGACACGTAGTGGTGATATCCACAACTGTGGTAGGGTTCTTTGCTGCGAGAGCGTTGAATGCCATGGTGTCTATGCTTTTGAGCACCTGGCGAACGCGGTCATTCTCCGCCGTCGAGCTGTCGACACGGCGGTAAAGACCGATGACGTCTTCTATGTACGAAGAGTACGAGTCGGCAGACTGCTGGACACGGTCAGCTAGCTTCCGTTTAGCGAAGTCTGAACGGACAGAAGGGTTCGCAAAGATCTGACTGAGCTGCTGCTTAAAGGTGGTTTAGTCTGCGAAATGTTGTTCATAGTTTAAAAACCAAGTCCTGGCAACCTCTGTCACAAAGGGACGCGCGACAGTTTCGCGGAATCGTTCCAGTGCTTAAGCGCACTGACGCGGCTGTGCTTCTCCAACCAGTCCTCAACGTCTTGCCCGCGAAAGCCAGCGGACATCGGTTGATCGTCTTGAGGGTTGGTGACAGTACAAGAAGGGATTCCCACAGGCGCAGGCGGTGTTGATGAAGCTGCGTTGGCCTGGTCGTCTCGTGACATGGCTGAGTGCTAGTTGTATAGGCGGCGACCCGACGTAGCTCCAGGGATGTTTTGTAGCTGAAGCAGACGAGGAACCGCTGCAGGAAGAGGACTGGGGGACCGGACAGCACTCTTGAAGAGACAAACGCCTTCGGTAAAGAACTTAAAGGCTTTAGTGCGGTAGAAAACTCATGCTTGACCTGCTGGTCAAACGGGCAAGCAGAATCTCGAGGCTTGGAGCCGCGCGTGAATATGGCAACTTCTTCTTCGGAAGTTGCAACAACCTGCCCCGCGCAAAGCAAAGTTCATGAAAGCCGGTGAACTTCCAAAGGGTAAGGCAACTTGGTAGGTCGTTGCAGATGCGTTCCGTCTGCAAGTCTGATAGTACATTACCTTATTTTTTCATCGCGACCAGCGTGGACTTCGGTCACTCTGGCTAGCTTCCACAGTTGGCGCAGTTGTAGGCTGTCTTCAAGAAGTACGACGTCTCCAATGTTTACTTCCGCAGTTGGCTTGTGCTGACGGGATGATCGTAATTATGAAGGTATTCTTTTGCCCATCGTTGCCAAAAATCTTCTAGACTGCTCTGTCTGTGCTTCCATAATTGGTTCAGTTGTTTTGTTGACACTGGGCGCAGCTCGGACGACTTCTGGCTTGGAATCGAAACCAGGCGTTTTCCTGTGATGAAGTGCGCCGGTGTGAAGGGTTCCGGATCTCGAACGTCACTGTAAACGTACGCGATTGGCCTAGAGTTCAGCACGGCCTCAACTTCCGTTAGAGTCGTGACAAGCTTTTCTTTCGTGAGGCCATGTTGTCCGACGGTTTTCGTCAAGGCTAGTTTGACGGATCTGACTAGACGTTCATAGAATCCTCCCCACCAAGGTGCTCGCTCGACGATAAACTTCCATTCAATCTTGCTGTTTGCAAAGGTATTCGCGACTTCTTCCGACCGTATGCTTTTCCAGAGGTTGAGCCGTTCTTTCTTGCTTCGTTTGAACGTAAGAGCGTTGTCGGAGTATACGGTCGCAGGAAATCCTCTTCGGGACACGAAGAGGCGAAAGGCGTGCAGAAAGCTGGAAGCAGACATGTCTTCAACCAGTTCGAGATGAATAGCTCTGACGACCGCGCAGGTGAAGAGTGCTATGTACACTTTCTTGAACGATCGTGTGACCTTGACTAATAACGGTCCTGCGAAGTCAATCCCCACAACTTGAAATGGTTCGGCTGCATTTACTCTGTCGGGAGGTAAAGGAGGGGTTTGTTCCTGAAATGGTTTTCCCTGTAGACGACGACACACTACGCATTCCTTGATGGCCTTCTTGACGAGCTGTCGTGCTTGCAGAATCCGAAGCTGTTCCCGTAAGTGGACGAGCGTGTCTCGTACACCAGCGTGCAGGAGTTTGCGGTGGTGCTGAGAAACTATGAGTTTTGAGTAACGATGTTTTTTCGGAAGGATGACCGGGTGTCGCTCGGAATAAGGTTTTTGACTGTAGTGAAGACGTCCTGTCACGCGTAAAATTCCGGTGTCGTCCAGGAAAGTCCCGGTATTGCGCAGAGGTGACGTCAAGGAGGGCTGCTCGCCTCTTCGAATTGCACTTATCTCTTCCGAAAAGGCTGCCTGGGTCTGGGCCTGGGCTGCCTGGGTCTTGCGGTTGCTTGCAGTATAAAGCGCTTGGTGTCAATTCTGGATTTCACAAAGTCTAGGACAGGTCCAGGGGAAAACTGTAGGTTATCGGTATCGGTATAATATATTAATGAGAACTAATAGACAGTAATGCCAAGGACAGTATAGGGGCCGTTATATGTATTAATTTCAATATAAACGTGAGGAAAGTAAAGTGGAAGAAAAGATAACAGAAAACGAGCCCTTAAAAGTCATCTACTTTCATATATATATATTGTTAAGCTGTTTATTGGACGGCACTCGGCGACGATGCGCTATGGCAACAGTCAAGGCAAAGGCACGGCCTCCGAGCGCGAGCGGCGTTTAGAAGAGGACGACCCACTAGGAGCCGTTGGAGAGCGCAACCGTTAAACAGTACCAATTGCTTCGCCACAATTACCCCGGGTACGAAAAGGGAGCCGTCCGGCGACCTAACAGCTCGTCACTATGAGTGGGTCATAGTAGGCCTTGAGGCGCTCCATGTTGACTATGTCGCGCCCTCGACGGCGCATGTCTGAGGCTGGTTCGATGGGCTCGATCAGGCAGTTGACCGGGGAGGTGCGCTCGACGACCCGGTAGGGGCCTTCGTATTTCGGCAGTAGTTTTGAAGAGAGGTCAGTTGCAGTGGTAGGGACCGAGAGCCATACGAGCGCTCCGGGGAGGAACGTGGACTCAGAACTGGTGGTGCCACCGCGAATCCTCTTCTGCCGCTCTTGTTCATGCGTAGTAAGTGTCTTGGCAAGCTCCCGACACTCTTCAGCAAGCCTGGCTGTGTCAAAAATAGGCGCACACTGAGACGGATCCGGCTTGTATGGAAGGATTGTGTCGATTGTGTGCGACGGCTGCCTGCCGTACAATAAGAAAAAGGGCGATAAACCAGTAGTGCCCTGAGAGGCGGTAGTGTAGGGGTACGTCAAGAAGGGCAGAATGGCATCCCAATTTGTGTGGTCGGCGGCGACGTACATCGAGAGCATGTCGCCGAGCGTGCGGTTAGAGCGTTCGGTGAGCCCATTCGTCTGCGGGTGGTAAGCAGTAGTTTTGCGGTGAACCACGTTGCACTTTTTGAGAATGGCTTGGACGACTTCCGACAACAAGACACGGCCTCTATCACTGAGCAGCTCCTGGGGCGGACCGTGAAGCAGCATGAATCGGTGTAGCAGGAAGGAGGCAACATCGTGCGCTGTAGCCGCTGGGAGGGTTCGGCGTATCGCGTTGGATGGTCAACGGCGACGATGGCCCAACGGTTACCAGCCGATGTCAGAGGAAGTGGTCCATACAATCGATGCCCACGCACCCAAACGGACAGTTAGGGCAAGGTAATGGTTGTAGACCGACTGGTGACACGCACGTTGAAGGTTTTCGGCGTTGGCAATCGAGGCAGGAGCGGACGAACTTCTGCACGTAGCGGTACATCCCTCGCCAGAAGTATCGTTGTCGAATGCGGTGGTAAGTTTTGGATACCCCAGAGTGCGCGCATTGCGGATCAGAGTGGAAGGACTCGCATATTCCAGCACGCAGACTTCGGGGTATCCCAAGTAGCCACTGGCGGCTGTCGGCGTTGTAATTGCGTCGGTGCAGTAGGTCGTCACGAATGGCGAAATGGTGGGCTTGACGACGCAACGCGCGAGTGGTTGGTGTTACCGACGGATCAGTGAGGAAGTCTATCAGCGAGGCGATCCATTTATCCTTGCGCTGCTCGGTAGCGATGGTGTGAACATCGATGGAAGAAACAGCAATGTGAGATACTGAGCAGGAGGCATTGTCGTTAGGCAAGGGAGAGGGCGTCGGCGTCAGCATGTTGGCGTCCGTTGCGGTACAGCACACGGATGTCGTAGTCTTGCAGGCGAAGTGCCCAGCGGGCGAGACGGCCGGAGGGATCCTTCAATGACGACAGCCAGCATAGTGCGTGGTGATCGGTGATGACATCAAATGGGCGACCATACAAATAAGGTCGGAATTTTTTAAGGGCCCAGATGATCGCCAGGCACCCTTTTTCCGTGACGGTGTAATTGGTCTCGGCTCTAGTAAGCGTACGACTTGCGTAGGCTACGACATATTCGGGGAACCCTGGTTTGCGCTGCGCAAGAACAGCGCTGAGGCCTACACCGCTGGCGTCCGCGTGTACCTCCGTTAGGGCCGTAGGGTCGTAGTGGCGTAGTATGGGAGGAGACGTCAAAAACGACGGAGCATTGTGTATACGTGGTTATACACAATGCACGTGGCAATGTACAATTTAAGTCCACATGAACTACTCTACGAATTTTGCGGTTCTCTTTTGGTTTTTGCGCAGTTTGCAGTTTTGTTTTGCTGTTTTGAATACTTTGTTCAGTGCACACAAGTTTCTATCCATCCAAGATGTGTCATACCATTATTGTACATTGCCACGTGCATTGTGTATAACTACGTATATATCTTGATTTGCAATATCGCCTGTCTAAAAAAGGTGAAAATCACATAGTCTTGCGATATGGAAGCAAGCGCCTTGTATATGTGCCCTGCGTGGCATCGCTAACCATTCACTTTGACGAAGGCAGGCCCTCCTGCCGAAACGTTAGTAAAGCTTGTTTCGTACGTTTTGTCTTCCTTTCTCGACTGTGTGTATATATATATATATATACCAAATATCATAACAGAAAAGTACCAATCATGATTCCAGTTTGTAGACGTCGTCGGTGAGCCGTACAGAGCGACATACAAACATGGAGCCGCCTTGCAGTTACTTCTAATGTGAACCTGCGAGTGACGAGTGAAAAAATTATGTACAATGCACGCCGGAATGTCGTAATGAGATACACAAAAACACACTCCAGCTAAATTTCACATGGTGCTTCAAACAATTAACGAGCCCCAGTAGTTCTTTTAACATACCTCACAGGGCTCAATGGGGCACTACGTAAGGGGTGAATGCTTAGAAGTATTTTAAAAAAAGGTAGCAAAATAGCATAATATACACAAAGACAGTCTACAGACTGGGTTCAGACAAATAGAACGAATACAAACTTATCGGCTTTTGTTTGTAGACTATCTCTAATTTAAATGTAGAGAAATAAAATGGAACTCTTATTGATTTCTGTTTATAGACCTCTGTTTATAGATCTACACACTTGGATAAGACAAAAAGAAACTCCATCAAATTGTCTTTTGTATATAGATTGTATATAGAGTGAACATAGAAAAAATAAACATACGCTTTTTTACGTTTCTTTATAGACAATCTAACAAATATAAATAAAACGAAAGATAACGGGGAATTAATCGACTTTTCTCTAACATTTTCAATAGATTTGGCTTAGTGAAAGTACTATATGCATATCAAGGCAAACTCGTCTGCAAGAAGTCCACAAACGCTCTATAGACTTCCAAAAGCAGGCCGGGAACATCACCCTGCTCATATTGGACTGTCGTGGTTTGAGCCGGGCTAGCTCGCCACAACATAAAAAGACTGCAACACAGTTCCCGTGATAGCCTGCAACACCGGGCGTGATATCCGCTCAATGTTGTAAACCAATTTCATTATGTATTTTTGTCATTTTTACACATTCATCACCTCATTCAGTTAAACTACTCTCGCAGTGGCGTATAAATTCTCAACCACAACGTCACTCGTTTAGCTGGTAAGCGGTGACAATAAACTGTACTATAAGGCAATTGAACTTACTGCGAATCACGGTCCAGATGCAGCTAATATGTTTATCAAACAAAATTTTCACTTTCTATGCATACCATAACTTTTACAACTGAAAACACGCCCCTGCTTCGACACCAAAATTATATGCTTAGTGCATACATCATTCAATCGAAGCGTTAGACTCTACTTACATTGCAATGGCGAGAGGAAACACAAATGATTCACGTAAACATGGCGAATACTCAGGAAAGGAAAGCAGTGTGCCGTGAATGGTTTGTTATATTTATATGCTACATGCCGTACAGAAGCTATAGCAGTCGCACATATATATTGTATGATATTTTAAAGCAGCAAACAATATATGCATTTTTATGAACCTGGGCATTGATGGAAAAATATTCTTTACGGCAACAAAAGACCTTGGCATCCTCGCCTCCCGGGCTCTTGATGTTGACGTGCGTGCAGTCGATACAGCCTGTCACGCCGGGAAACTTGGCAATTCGGTAACTCTTCCATAACTTGCGCTGCTTGTGTGGTATCCAGTAGCTTCACGAACGCTAGGAACAACGTACTCTAGCGAGAGGAGACGTGAGACGACGTGACGGCGGCCGATGTGGCCGTGCCGTTGCCTCACCACTTTATTAGAAGGCTAAGCGATACGGCGGCTGCAGGCGTCCAGACCACCAGGAGCGTGAGCGCGTTCTTTGCTACCTCGCGCGTAGAGCGAGCTGCGCGAGAGGCGCGGCGCTGTGGCGCCAAACTGGTGATGATGAAAGGCGATGGTGATGGCGTTACAGATTACTCCCCCCCCCCCAAACCCCGCAGAAATGAACCCGTAATGAAAATATGGGGCGTGTATACAGAAGTGTTTGTGACGCGGGACAAAGGGGTCTGTGGACAGTCCAAGAGGCATGGGGCCTTTATGATCTTTCTGGCGGGCAGCACTGGAAGAAACGCAACGGACGAAGAATTAGAAGCCAGGGCGCTGTGGTCATACACAAGCGGGTCCCACAATGACTGGATCGGGCCTACCGGGAGGGCACCGGGTGACGCGAGTGTCGCGGCTGGCAGATGTACCCGCAATGCAGTTGTGGGCGGTTGCCGAAGGGCTCGTGCGGGTGATGTCGGCGAGATAATGCGATGTGCCACTGCGGAGCCACGACGACAAAGCCTCAACGGGAAACAGCCGCGATGGGGCCTCCGGAGCACAGAGTGGTGACTTTGTTGTCGTTGTTTCGTGCGGAGAAGACGTGCGGCGTGGTTGGTCATCGACGCGATTGTGTCCAGCGTGCCTCCATTCCACTTGCATTCCTGCTGGTTGAAGCACCTCGTCGGGAACACTGGAGGATGAACGTCCTGGAACCCAGCAGGCATGGACTCTGCCGGAGGGTCAGACAGCGCGCCCGTGCTCGTCGTGGCAGCCTGGTACGGAATATGCGGGTTAGTCCTCTGTCGTTTCGTCCATATGAGCATCATCTTGGAAGTTCGGCCGCAGCTGGTCACGTGCAGGAACTTCTGCTGCGGGGGACGATGGTCGTCTCTTCTTGCAAGACGCACAGAATGTCGAGGTCGATGCGAGGTCGCGTTCGTGGGACATCGTCGACGGAGACGTCTCTGCGATCTGGTGGCGAATAGCGGGAAGACGATGAGATTGTCACACTCCAGGGCGTGCGGCAAAGTAGCTGTCACGGTGTCCGACATCTCCGCGGTGTCGCGAGCCGTCGAATTTGGGAAGGCATATACTTTAAGAAAGGAAAAAACCAGCTTACGGATGCGTATACAAGAAGAGGAGACGACAGACACTCGCTGGAACTAGCAGCAGGCTTAATGAAACCATCACCCAGACAACACTCGACGTCCCGAGGTCTTCCTCAAATGGTACTATCGTCCTCGCACATTTCCCGATGTCCTTGGTACGTATTGAGTACGACACCAGCTGGTTTGACCCGGAAACGTCTTTGCGAGTGCTTTTTGAGGACAATAAGTTGTCCTGAAAAGGTTCTTCCAGATACCTTTTGTGGATGACAAAAGCAGTATCGAGAGCGCGCTAACAAGTAGTCCTGGAAAGGTTCTTCCAGGGACCTTTTGGGGATGACAAATACAATGCATGCACTGAGCGCTTACATATGATTCCTCGCGTCCTTTTCACACTAAGTAGATGCATATCATATGTGAAAATTTTCTCAGCACGATTGTTTCACACAGTCATAGCATATTTTCGCCTCGTTGCTTCTCTTTTGGTTGAAAAGCTACAAATTACGCGTTTCGTTTTCTGAAAAACAAGTAATCAATCATCTTGGGTATCGAAGCTGATATTGCGAAATGTTCATTTAAAATAGTATGTGCTTATAATTGGCAGCCATATTAGTGAATATCCGCCGCTGTAGCGCGTAATAACAAACTAGCCGCTGGCAACCATTGACCATGCGTTGCCGTTCTGGATAGTCAAGTAGCCAAACCAGCCAAGCCATTCCAAGTCAACTGACTGTCAAGATGGGATCTTGCACGGAGGAGTGGGATCTTGCAATGAAGGTTAGTGCAAACCGCATCTTTGGTGTTTGTGTGTACAGTACAGTGTAGTGTACAGTTAACAAAAGTGAGATGTCTGAAAATGCAAATCGTAGACGTCGACGGGAGGTCAATCGCCGTGTTGATGGGTGCTTCACGTTACTCAACGCTCTGACTGATGCTCCAATGAATGAATCGGCACCAGTCGAACGAATCGCGGTGAATTGTGCTTCGGAGAGTCCCAACGTGAATAACGGGGAATCGACGTCTGCGTCTGACACATGGCCCGACCTCGGGCAAGTTAACTCTTTGCCCGTGTCGAGTGCACTGGTGGGCTGTCAGAGTGGAGCCTCTAGCACTAATGAGTGCACTGTGCACGATAGACGTGGTGACGAGGACATTGTGCCAGACTTCCGAGGAAGTTTACAAACATGGGCCATTGAGTCGCAGTCGTCGCATGCTGCGGTGACATCACATGAGACTGTCATGAAATGTAGCATTGTTCTACACGGGACAGCATCTGGTTCATTTTGCATGTATTAATCCTTTCATTAAAATCGTAACTGCCTTTATTTGACGTTTTTTTTTGCAGGAGTAGCCCGGTACAGCAAAACATCTTTGCAAATTTGTGTTCAATGCCTTAATATTGCTTTTTTTTTCAGACACTGCCTCTGACTACTCGGACTCTGATGCGTGAGAAAGTGGTCCTCATTACCAGTTGGGACTAATTACTGTTTAAATAAATGAATTTCAGTCAACAAGCTTTGTTTTTTTTTGTCATAGTCAAGCACTTATTGTCACCTCTCCGTTTCTTGACGCAGTATATATAGACAAGACCTCACAGAGGTGTTTTTCCTTTAATGTATGTAAATACCTTAAAAAGAAATAAATCATATGTTGTAATACAAAATATCACAGCCTACGGCGCCGAGCCGGCTGCACAATGGTGGTTCTGAAAACATACTAAAGAATTCCTGAAGTGCTGTTTTGAGGACGCCCTGAGGTTGTTATGAGTACGGACAACAGGACTGGATTAGTGCCATTCTAGTACCATAACAGGACGTTCTGAGGGCATCATAATGTATGCCACCTCAAGGTGGCATACTGAGGATGTCCTGAGGTTGTTATTGTGTTGTCTGGGCACACACAAGGCGTGCGGATGGTGGGCACGCGTGAGGAAACTTCGGCCGCGGGTTGCGAGAAAACGTATCTCTCGATGGACCGGTTGATCAAAGCAGGAACATCCTGTACCTCGTCGGGCGGGTGGTCGAGCGCGGGAATCGATGCGCTGGTGGCTGGACGTGAGGTAGAAGGACTCGTAGCCGGGGAAGTGAAGTCTTGCTGAAGGGAAGGCTGCGGGCCAGTTGGTACCTCTCGCTGCGACGTAGGGGAAGCCTGGAACTCGTGGCTCCACCGGAGGCGGGCGATACGTTTCACCGTAGCAGGCGAGCACCGCAGCGCAGGGGTCGTCGTAAAGCTGCGGGCGGGCTGTCGATGCCGCAGCAAGATGGCGTAGCTCTACCGGCTGCACGCTGAGCAAGACGGCGTGCATGAGCGGCTGTGCCGTGACGCCATTCATTGCAAGGGTGGCATCGAGCTGCAGGAACCATGCTCGGGGGTAGGCAGGGTTGAAAGGCTTCACTGGTGGGCAGAGTGACGGAAGCATTACAGCGGGCCGGTCACCGAAGGGCGTGCTCTCCGGGTCACCACTGTAGCGAGAGAGACGACGTGACGGAGTGAAGGTGGCCGATGTAGCCGTGCCGTTATCTCGGCACTTTATTAGAAGGCTGAACCAAGCGGCGGCGGCTGCAAGCGTCCAGACCAAATGAGCGTGAGCGAGTGCTCAACCTCGCGCCTCGTGAGCTAGGCATGAGCTGCGCGAGAGGCGCGGCGCGGTGGCGGGAAACTGATTATGATGATGATGTAAGGCGTTAATGGTGGCGCTGCAGTACCCGCAATTATAGATTCATGAACACATTGAATTGTATTTATGATCTTCATGTCCTGTACTTATGCTTGACCGTTCTTGCTTCTGTTTCTATTTGTTTACATTTTTTGTGAAAAATTATTGCACTGCCCAACTTCTACGCTCTCGAAGGAGAGTAGCAGTACTGTAAGTAAAAGTAAAGTAAATTCGTAAATAACTTTCGTCACTCGTTCACTGATGCGGGACACTGTCGGCTGGGATATGTTCACCAAGTCAGCACTCACGACTTGAAAAGTGCAAGCCACCTAGACTATTAAGGGGCACCAGAATGTGAATAAGTAGAGGGGCTCGGTTCCAGAGGGAGCACGAAGAAAAGCTTAGGAATTCGCCCTCGTTGAACACTTCAATGGGATTTTCGCCGTCCCTGTATACATGTGGCGTTAATTGCCCGTATGGACGCCCATTGCGAGCTCTATTTAGCTCTATTTAATGCCACGAAATCGACCACACCTAAAAACCTTGCGTGGCCGCCTTATCGCGTCGCACTGGTGCCGCCTTAAGGTGCCTGTCTTGAGGTACCTGTCCGGTTACGAAGCTCTCCCTTTTGATTGCGATAACGTTAAGGAAAGGTTGGTTTGAAGTAAAGGGTTTCTTTGCGAAACGCGTTAAGATGCCTAAAAGTTAAGGAGGGCAAATGATAAGTATAAAGGTTGTTTTTTCAATGCGGGCCTAAATCATTCACGGCGTCATTCAGCCATGCGCCTCGATGCCTTCACTTTAAGGCGGTTCCTCATATCTCTACAACCCATCTCATTGTCCGCCGAAACGGTATCATCGGAAAAATGCGGCATCGCGCTCGCTGGCTCCCCTGTCGCCGCGGGTGTGACCGTTTTTGTGGCTTGCTCTGATGACGCTCACTCATTCCCAGAAACCTAACCCACTCGAGTGCAGACCTGTAGCCATATTCCTGGACTGACACGTGGTGACAACTATAGTTAACTTGGAAGGATGCCAATCATTGCTGAACTTAATCGAGGTCGTCGTAAATATAATGGAACTGGTCAAACGAAAAACTTGCGTCAACTTTACAATTGATTTTCGATTATTTCCCTTCACGTGTTTCCCTTTAGTTTGGATAAAAAGTCAGAGTTCTCCGGTAATAAAGCCAGTTAGAAATCGCTTGTCCCGTTTGTATCTCTGCTTCGTCCCGGTGTTATTCGCGCTTCAGAAGCATAAAGACTTCGCGGCGCACGAGATATGACGTTTCTTACGAACCAGAATGGAAGGCCATAAGAGCAATAGAAGACAAGCTTGAGCCAGAGGTGCTGAGGGTTGTGGGCCATGGGTGCGCTGACGAGAGGCGGGGGGGGGGGGCGACACCCCCCCCCCCAATCACCTAAGTTGGGCGCAATGTCTGCACCACACTTTTACTCTGTCGGACCTGTTTCGTCACTGTTTTCTGGCCACGCAGGTTTTTGACGATAACGGCGGCCGAACATCCCTGATGTTTCATTCCAGGAACTGTTTCCTTCCCATCTTTACTCCCGGAAAGCCGAGGACCAAAGGCAGCTCATTGTGAGAGGCACGTCATGACTTCATGTTTTCATAAATTGTTAAGCATGTTGTCTTTTCGACTGAAACAACGAGAGGGGGGTGGCACCGAGATGAAACTTTGCCCCCCCCCCCTCTCTCTCTGCTGGGGCGACCTGTGCACGCGTGTGGTGCGGGCAGTCAATCTGTGAAGCGTCCGCCACCTTGGCGACATAGAAGAACGGACGCGAAATTTCGCAGGCTAGATCACTTGAGAGATGGGCTTCTGTCGTCTACAAAATATCGCCGGCAAATATAGCCGTTGTTCAGCTGTTTATTGGACGGCACTCAGCGACAATGCGCAATGGCGACAGTCAAGGCAAAAGCACGGACTCTTAGCGCGAGCGGCGTTCAGAAGAGGACGACCCACAAGAAGCCGCTGGTGAGCGCCACCGTTAAGCAGTACCAAGGCTTCGCCACACCGTCAATATGTTTGAAATTATTTTGATTGTTTATACGGCGAAATTGAGCTTAATACAGAGCATATCGTGACATCCAAATATGCGCCTTGCGTGCTTCATCGTTCCTTCGAGTGCTTCATATTGACATCTACTCGATTTTGATATAAACAACCAACAAACCACCTACGCTAAAAGTTTGCGCTGGCTGCCATGCTCCTTGCTTGTGCTCTCTGACGCGGCGCTCACGATGACACGTCGTGGGCGCCACTCTCATGAGGTGACCGTGTAGCAGCGTCTCTTGCTTATGGAGTCAATAGGATTCGGCCCTGATCGCGATTAAAGTGCACATATGACACGCTGTGAAACGGCGGTTCGAACCAAGGCGACACCACAAGCCCTGCCTGACGCGTTGAGCAGGTTGTGTCGAGCGCGCGCAGCGGCAGCGTTCTCATGTTCGCGATGGAAACATACACAAGAAGAAAGCGTCGCTTTCGCCCCCAGGCAAAATCCGACGTTCCTCGTCTGTCACTTGGCGAATCTGTGCTTTTAGCAGGCGTCACCATAGTTCTAGAATCTTGCTCCGGCTAGGCAGATTAGAAGGACACGTGGTGCGATAGTGCCAGCCAGAGGAAGATTCTAGAGCTACGGTGACGCCGGTTGAAAGCACAGATTCGCCAAGCGACAGACGAGACACGTTGGAGTTTGCCTGGGGCAAAATCCACGCTTTCCGCTGTGTGTATTCCTTTCTATCGCGATAGGATGTTATCGTTCAGCGCGTCGGGTTGCTAATCGCAGCAATTTCGCTGTAGAACCGAACACAGTGTCGCGACTGGTATGATTGGAGAAATTAACGAAGGAGCACGGCAGAACAGCCGGGCCTGGAGGGAGGCGCCGCGTTAGAGCGATCTAAAATATTCTAGGTCACTCTAGCCTCTCTAGCCGCGTTCGTGCGTTGCGGTCCTTCCTTGAGCTTCGCCAGGCGGACGAGGAGAACTACTCTCCCCCACAACCCATTTCCACCTCGCAAGGCGGATTGAATCCAGAGGATTGAATCATAGCACACGCGCCACTACAGCTGCAGCCAATCGGAAGCCGCGCTCGCTGTTTCGGAAGGTGGAAAGGGGGGACGGGATATGCGTCGCGCTCTTCTCGCCCTTCTTCGTCTCAGTCGGTTTCGCACCGTGGTTAGGCACGCTGCGTTGCGTCGCTTTGGAGGGGCGCGCATTGAAGTGGCGGCGGCCAGGTGTTGGTCGACAAAGAGCGCTTGGCTCGACGGAACGCGCATTTACGGCAGCAGAGAAGATGGCGGCGTCTGTCGAATAATTCTAGCAGTGTAGCCAGATGAGAAGAGTTGGAAGCAGATACGCTGAAAAATGGAAATGTGTAATAGAACGCGTGCACAGGAGAGACGACTGGACGCAGTCTCGACGCTACCGGAAACGCGCGGGCTAACGACGGTTTCGCGCAGCGACGACGCCGCGCGAACGCCAACGTTGAAGGAATGAGCACTCGACGGGTAAGAGCGTTGTTGTGTACAATGGTTTCTGCTTAGCAGAACTAGCCAATTTTCTGACGTTTGTGGCCTTCGTTCAACATGGAATCCACAGGCCAGAGACCATGTGTGCTTATATTCGGTTCCTCGCCACGGGTAAGCGCAGGGTCTTCTGTCTGCATGCTCGCTCGAAGGATCTGTTCCCGGTGATCACGCTAAGCACTGCATAGAACACAGTTGCCAGCCAATTATCGAGTAGGGCACCGTTTACGGAAAGTACGGGATAGTAGCGAAACGCTGCTTATGTGCATCATGTTTCGCTGCATAGCTGGGAAATCAAATGTGACATCTTGCTTTGTTGGTACATGTGATGTGATTCATATTCAGTATCGGCGGAGATGCTATGTTCTGTGTGGGTGTTGTACGCGCAGCTCGTGTGTGTATGCCTATTGGATTTCTGCGCAATAAACTGGTGGTTATCGCAACGTCTTGTTTCGTCGCTGTCTTCTCTAGCACTGCTTCTTCCCGTTGCAAAGGCAACGGTTAGAATGAGGCTCTTCTGTACTGCCTTACTTCTCTAAATATGTACTTGCAGGTCATCGCCCTGTTGGCATGCATGCCTTGAGTTGTCACATTAAACTGCTGTATTACAGCTTCCACTGTGGTTCTCTATGCAACTGTGATTTTGAATAAACGAAGCGCTTTGATTGGTACGTGTCCTGGACCATGAAATAAACTTACATATACGAATCAGAACAGCTGTATGTGTGTGCGTGGAATCTCGATTTAGTGCTAAAAATAGCCCCCTCACGAAACATTCGCTTCACTACTCCCATCGGGTCATAGGATCTTACGTGAACGATTTCTGTTTTCTTATATCCGAGAGGCATACAAATTGAACGACACTTCGTGATTTGCAAAGTTTGTGCGGCGAAAGCCTGTGGCCATTCGACTTCCCGTTTCCCTGGCCTTGATTCCCGGTGACGCGGCCACTCGCTGCTGCCGCTTTCCAGTTCGCAGAAGTCGACAATTTAAATAGGCTGTTCGAAAGAAAATGTTCCATCATCTTTGCAGTTGACTTTTATTAAGAGATGCTGGTTGCCTTAATATGTGAATGGATGCTTTGTGTGCTTTCACACCCATGCTGATATTTGTTCGTTCATTTAGCGATTATTTATGGTGCGAACAAGGCAGGCCCAGTTGCGTGAATAATGAAAATAAAAGATAGGCAAATCTTACCAGTACCAAAATATAATTACAGTAAAATACCACTTGAACGAACCATTCAGTTGCTCGATTTTGTTTAAAATCCCCCACGGAATGCTCACTGCAATTTAACGAAGTTCAGTGGATAGTACAGTTGCGTTCTACTAACTCATTCCGTATTGCAGCCCAGTCTCCCAAGTCTTGTTGATCACCTAGAGAAGCAGAGATGGACTATTTCGCAAGTAATTTTACTGTGGACCTTAAGATCAGCTAGATGAGCCAAAGATGCTCCGGCGGAGCATCTTTGGTTGACAAGGGCGCTTTATTACGACGTTGTCAAAAGATTAGCGCATGCATAAATGATTCGCGGTGCTCGGTCGGGGCTGTATAGCACTGTCTGAAAGCGACGCATGTAGCCGAAATTGCTCTTCAACATCCCGATACATTTCTCCACAACATTGCGCATGGATATGTGTTCCCTGTTTCCTGGCCTTCGGAGGTGGTGCTGACATGACTGCCAGGTACTGGAGCAAGCAGCCATGGCTCGAGGGGATATCCTGGGTCTCCTGTCACAGAAAAATGACAGCTAAGTGATCTGCCCAATTTACTTATACACATTACGAATACTTACCAAGCAGATACTCGCCACGCTGCAGTTGTGCGGCTGGGCGCGCACGCAGCGAAGAGTCGTGGCACGAACCAGGAAACCGCGGGTCAACAACAAGGATACGAAGTTCCGCGTTGCACACTTGTCATGAGCTATACAAAATAGCGCTGCGGATGTGCTCGAAAACACTTATTGAAATTCATATGCGGAAAACAATAGGTACGTGTTCGCTGGTACGAGCAGCTATACTTTTTCAGTCATTGGCGTGCACAGGGTTTTGCATTTTTGTAGGGAGCGGGGGGTGGATGGGACAACTCTCCTCCTCCCCTGTGCCACGCCTATGATTTCAACTAAACGATCACTAAATGGACACTTGGGGTATGCTATTGCGCAAGAACACCCATAGACGCCGATACCAGCCCATTACGCGCATGTCCTCTTTTAATCGTTACATTACCATGACGTTTACGGCCTAATTACCCTTTTCCACATAAAGGTCGCCCGTGTTGGGTCCCTGTGGCTTGCGAATGGCGACCAACGTGCCGTCGACGCACGCCAGCACGTCTGGGATGTCGCCGCGTCGCGCAAACGCCGAATTTGCCTCATTCTTCGCAGCTGGTGTCAAACAAGACTCCACCAACTTTCTCCGGGCAGAAACGGAGAGAGGGCCTCGGTGACCTTCCTGGACGATGTTGCTCACAGCCGACAGTGCCATGCGTATGTGCTCCTCGCGACCAACGCTCCTCTGGAAGCTTCCGCTGGCGAGGGCGTTGTCAGCCCACTTTAGGGTAACGTGCGTGTTCCTCTCGTTATTGCATAGTTCCGGGCGCACGAGGCGCCGAAGTAGTGGGGCTAGATTGTCCGTGGCCGGGCGCGATGTCTTGCCGGCCGCAGCGGGCACTTGCGCTGCCGGTGTGCCGCGTGGTAGCGGCGACGGGCTCGTCCGACCTCTTTAGTGGCCCTCCCCGCCCTGTTGGATGTGCTACGCTTGCAGCAGTCAAGAAAAGAA
Organism: Rhipicephalus sanguineus; assembly: GCF_013339695.2. Taxonomy (NCBI): domain Eukaryota; kingdom Metazoa; phylum Arthropoda; class Arachnida; order Ixodida; family Ixodidae; genus Rhipicephalus; species Rhipicephalus sanguineus. Next base: position 120,757,356 of record NC_051179.1, on the reverse strand, counting down.
ACAAGAACGGAGAAACGGTTGACGTGCTTCACTTGAAGCAGTAAAAAAAGAAAACTAAAGGACGAAAGTGGATAATGTGCCACACTTAGAGCACTCGAGAATAAAACAATAAAAAAACAAGAACGCACAAAAAATGGTTGACGTACTTCAATTGAAACAGTCAGAAAAAAAGAAAAACAAATAGATACATAAAGCTAATATATGCTTCAACTAACAAAAAAAAAACTTCAATCAGTGTCTCTTCTCGTAGGACCCTGTAGGCTGGCCCTGCCCCTGAGCTCCTCCAGAATGACACCCTGCGCAGCAGTTGTCCTCTTCGCAGCCTGCGCCGTTCGCGGCAGCAGGACCGTGTTACCCTACGCGGCCATTGCTAGTTGCTCCATGTGGGAACTCATGGCCTCGACCACCTGAAATCAATGCGCGGACAACCATGAACTCTTCGCTACCAGCTTTCTCCTGGAAGTTCTTCCTTGCAGGAATCTGCTTGTGCACAACAGTTTCCTCTCTGACGAAACGCCACTGGCCTGTTGGCATCCAGTGGTGGCGCTAAGTGCGACGTATAAATTATGCGCCGTTTGTTTGGACAGACCAATGTCTTGCCGGAATTCCTCTTCAGTCATCACCTCAAACAGCCCTTTTCAGGGCTAACCAGCTGTCTGTCCGGCTGCAGCCCGCTTGCGAGCTCAGATTCCATTTCCCAATTACACATGCATTTTCTACCTGTGCTCACAGTATGTGGCAGTCATGATTCCATGATGGACGACGACTGCTAACATTGTTTTCTTGCCATAACCTACAAAACACACAAGGATCTACTACCCTCAGCGCGTCAGTGCCCTGATGAAGGCTCTCGGCAGAATGCGCCTGGATATCGGTGAGGACGTCCACGCGCTGATGTCGCCGTTGCTGCGGTCCGCGAGCAGGCCGCCGAGGTGGACCGGTAGGGGCATCTGAAAACATGCTATGTTTAATTGGATTTCAATGCACTTCACAATATGTGTAAAGGTAGTTATGCTGATTTAGTGTGCTCAATTGGATTTTCCCCTGAAATGTGAACGCTCATTTCAACTAGAAGTTTGTAAATGAGCAGCACCGGCGTAGCTGCCGGCTCGGCTGCTGCATCTGTCAGCGGCCCAGCTGCACAAGAGTGAATGCAGTGCACTTTGCCCATCATATGTGTACACATTCGGCAAAATGTAACCCACAAAAAACACTTCGCGCTTCCGCTTACTTGACGTGGCACCCGTGCCTGCCACTGTGCTCGCCGCCACCTCCATCGGAGCAGGAGGTGCATCGTTCTGGTAAGTGTCAAAACCACAGATTTCCTTTACTACAATCTGATGCCATCCGACACTTATGCAAACTTCACTGCTACTAGATGCGCACGAACAGTGTCCTGCAATGATCAAGTAGTTAATGATCCCATTCCTTAAGTGCATGTTTTCTTGAATGCCTCCAGAGGCAGTTCCTCTTATATTTAAATACGAACTCTATTCCTTAGAAGCTACACGAAAACGCCATGAATGTTTTGCCTATATGATGGTGCCATTTCTGTGAGCATCTGCTTGGGGCACAAATTGCAGATATTAGGCATTGCTCAATTTCGGAACGGATTATTATCTAACAGTGAGCGTACCTACTGGTAGTCCAGCGGCCGCACGCCAGTCAGGCGCAGTGTGCCGGTCAGTTCCAGCACACGCCCTTGAAAGCCGAAGGCACGCTCTCCGCTCGTGCTCCTGCGAACGCACGCACATTGTGGGAAGAGTTTCAGACTAGTTGGTGACGGGGCCATCGATGTTGAGCGCGTCGGAGAGCTCGCCCCACAGCCGACGCCTGTCCTCTGCTGTAAACTCGCGGGGTCAGCTCGCTAGCGCGTACGGCTAACTCGCGATGCTGCTCCATAAATTAGAGCAGCAATTCTCTTTAGTTGTCGGCAACGCGCGCACCTCTTCTCGACTGCTGCGCCATTTGGACAACTGAATAACGGTTCGAATTGTCGCGCCGTTTGAATTTTACAAGTACACTAATACTAGAAGCATTGCATGAAACCGCGTGGTGGCCAGCGACACCACCGAACGTCTCCTGAGACTGCGACACCACGTGGCGCTATGTCAAAGACATTAACACAAGTTAATTGTTAGTCACCGAGCTCTTCAACCTCAAGCTACGTAAAACAATGCATCTGAATATTGACGTTCAGTTATAATAATTATGCACTTATTTATGCACTGGATACATTCCTGAATTCCCCAGCTCGCCTAGTGGCTGTTTGTTCCCTCTGGTCCTTTTGTTCGATCCCTCCCCCGTTCTGTGCTAGAACGCATACAAAATACCACCCCTGGCACTACCTCGTGACGTCATGCCAAGCCGGGCTTCCGCAGTAGCGACAGCCACGCAGCTGCTATCGCTAGGCCACGCCCAGCGACGAGATACCTCGCGCCACAAAAATAAATTATTACATCCACAATTTTTTCGTGGCGCTTCAGGTGGTGTTGCCCAAACACCATTTCTTTGGCGTCAGCAGCCTAGAAGCTTTCCCGCATGCGCTTGTGTTGTGCGAGCAAAGTACTTCTATATTCTCAGGCAGCGCCACGCCTTCTCTTCGTTGCATTGCGTCGTAGCTGGGATGTTGGACGACTAGCTGACGGCTCCTCTTTAGCTGCTCCTGACGGTGGTTCTTAGGTGGTTCCCGTGTGCTCGGTTACCGTTTTTCTGGCAATCACCGCACAGCATACCGCTGATGAGCTGTATAAAAAAGCCACAGGGAAACAAGATTGACGTTCAGTGTATGTTAAAAATTCAATAAAAATGTTTGGAAAAACAATGGGCGTTAAAATGTATCTCGTCCAATAATTCTGTTCATTTGAAAATATTTCGTATACATCCTGTCAATGGCTAACTGGCGTGCACAGGAGCTAATTTCGTACACTTTTCTTCACTTGGAATATTAATAAAAAAAACATTGCACATGCCTCTTCCACAGCGTTGCCTTCTCCGCAGCTCCTCTCCTGCACGAGCGTGGCGTCGTTCACCGGGAGGCATCCCAAGAAAGAATGAATCTTTATGAAGTAGAGCCATTCGACTGAACCTGAGCCAGTAGTTTGTCCCATCTTAACGTAATGTCTGCATAAAGCATAAATGAATGCATAAAATTAAACAGTAGAGTGTACCTATAGCGTAAACGCCCCAACTGATGATATATGTGGCTACATGATGCGACTGTGACCAAGTGAGCTTCACAATATTTTCGCCCCTTGAGGTAAAAGATGGTTGGTATATATACACGTGCTCTAACAACCGAAATAACAAGGAACATTTACATGTCACTGAGAAAAAAATCAGCGTACAATATTTCTATAGAGGCCTTCATTAGCAATGTCATTCGTGCAGGAAACGCACGAGCATCAAACACTTTGCGTGCCCCTTACAAAAGTAATTTCAGGAAGCCATCATTCAATACCGTTTTTCTTGCGCTTACGTGCATTGCTGTGTGAGATTCTTAAGCTTCATTTTTATTTCTGATGGCACACGCTCGTAGCCGTACAGTCGCAAAGAAGCGGAAATCTCGTTGTACACGCCAGAGTTTCGCTTCTGGCGCCTCAAGTCTCCCAGCCGCTTCTGCCAGCGGTAAATTAATGCACAGGTCTCTTTATTCGACCACGAAGTGCGCGTACGCTGCGACGTAGTGGAAAACCGGGTAACACTCATAATCAATTTGTTTCGAGGGGATCCAACTGCTCCAACGGTGCGGCAGTTGAAGTACGCACTGAGACAACGGTCGTCTGCTTATCATCAGCTTGTCGTCTGCTTCTCTCATAACTGCATGTCAATACCAACTTGCAGAATATGCGAAATTTTAGATACTGTTTGAATTTAAAAAGTCTACAATTTCTTTTTTATGGAAAGCTGACTTGTTAAATAGGTTTTTATTGGAGTATGCTCGATTTTCTTGTTTTCATGCTTTGAACACGCTTGGCCAGAAAGCGCAGACGTCAGCGAAATCGAGATCTGTAAGCCAGAGCGCGATGCGCGGATCGCGATAGTCTTTATCCCGATGTGCCCTGATCGCAATTAAAATGACCGCGTAGCAGCACCTGATCCGGATCGTGCTTAATCCGGATCGGCGCTGATCGCGATTAAAAGTGCCCGTGTGACACCGGTATTAGAGTCACTGTAAATTCGCGTCCGCTTATTATTCCTTAAAGCCAATGCTATTCATTGCCACTTGTTCCGCGACTGTCGTATCTTTAGTCATGATTGTAATAGCATCCCGAGTGAGTCCATCTGAATCTACTACTACTGCCGTAAAGGCTTTCTTTCCTCTTACTCATGCAGCATCTGCGAAAGCCGAATGTTCTCTGTCCTCTTCTATCTCTGGCAGGAGAGCTTTGACCCTCGCATTTCTTCTTTCCTGGTTGTGCACCGGGTGCATATTTCTAGGGAAAGAAGTTGTCTTGATTCAGTAAGGTAAAAAGTTGGGCGAGTTGGTGTTGGTTCATGATAAACGGAAGGGCGCGATAATACGGTACACAAGGAAGAAGATGGACACGGGACGACGCGCTACTAGCAACTGAAACTTTTTATTGAGGAAAGAAAATATTTATACCTAACCCAACGAGTCGACACCAAAAAAAACCTAAAAAGTTAAAATCTTGCGCTCAGCCTGCCTACGTCAAGTGACGTTCTAGATAGGCTGTCTCCCCCTCCTGCAAACTGATAGAGGGGTGACTGATGCAATGCAGCCCCTCCCTCTGGATGACGAAGGCCTCTACAATCTCCCTCTGCACGGAGCCCCTGTGCTTGTAGATTACTGTCGTCTGATCAAAAGCAGGCTTGCAGCTACCTTGATCACACCCCTTGCAGTGCAGCGCCAGATGGGTGAACGGCCTTCCTATTAATGAGCTGTTGTGCTCTCGCAGACGCACATTCAGGCATCTACCTGTTTGCCCGATATATGCCTTGCCGCACGACAGTGGTATTCTGTAAACAACACCACGGGCGCAAGGAACAAACTGCCTTCCATGCTTGATGGCACATCCTCTTTTTTCACCCTGTTGTGGCTTGCCTATTTTCTTACTTACTGCTGGACAGATGTGGCCTACCTTATTTTCTGCGGAGAACACGACATCAACCCCATATCGTGAAGCCACTCTCTTGTCTTGATTATCTCTAATATGCTATCTTTACTCTCGACTGTGTCCTCACATGAATCTCTCGATTCGGTTTCTCTGAAAAATACTCGTAGAGGCATTGAACCGCGTCCCAATAACTGCTCACCAATCATGGCGTCCCTAAGAGAGTCAAAACACTTGTCTATTTGGGCGCATTTCAATCCACTGGTTATCGTTGCGGATATCGTTTCTGCGTATTGAATGGCGGTCTCGTTCACACAGTTACCAAACGAGTATGCGACATCTCAACTCATCGTCGGTGAGTGCTTCTCCGTCTCCAATCTTTATGAGAGCACCAGAAAACGTTGCTTGCCTTTGTCCCACCACTTCGGGTAGCGGGAAGTATGCCAGGTGGTACCACGTGACCTCTGCGCTGAAGATGTTTTGACGGCTTTTGCTGCGATGAAATACTTCACTTGCCCTACTGGGTGGCAGTTGACGCAAATCACCGCACATGACGTCGTCAATTCTTCCGAAGGGTTCGTTGTACAGTGCAGTTATTTTCCGTAGCCGGTCGTCGATTCTAGCTAGTACGTCAGCACTCACCATGCTATCCTCGTCCACGATAACGTATTTCGCTTTCGTGAACGCTACTTTGAAAGAATTGAGGTCGCTCTCTCTAAACCACCTCAGCCTGTGGCGTTCACTTTGAAGGCTGCGCGCACAGTTACGCCCCCGATCGCAGGCGTTGCTTTGCGTCTTTTACATAAGCAACGTAAGCATTGCGATCGCTTTCCGATGAACCGTTGTAGTAGCCGTTCTAAATGTCCATTATTAGACGATGTACAAACGACTTCCCGCAGCTGGCCACACACGCCAAGGAGATCCACAGAGGCTGCGAGTCGGGAGCGGTGAGTCTGTGAACTACCTCGGTGAGAATTTCGTGCTGTTGAGAGTTTGTTAGCCGCATCATTTTGTAAAAGGCTTTGGTGGGTATCATGTCTTATCGTTTCATAACTGCGCCACAGCGTCCTACATCTCCACCAATGTGTAGATCAGCGTTTTCAACGTCGGTTTCACGTTCTTTATAGTTGATGATCGGGGGCTGGTGATGTGCCTCATGTATGATTTCTGAGCACAAAATTCGCAGTCGTTTCATGTTGATCTTGCCTGCGTACTCTCTGTTCGTGGCGCAGATCGCTTGAAGTTGTCATTGGTAAATTTCATCGAACGTGTTGCCTTCAAGAAGTGCGCTTTCTCGGCGGAAAGGTAAAAAAAGCATGAAGTGCCCTCGTGTATGTTTCCAACTATCGTCGAGGCATACGAATGGTACCGTATGATAGCTGGTTGCTTCCGAGTTCGGTAAGTGCGGACGTTGTACCGTGACGGGAGAGGAAGAAGGATGCTGCTACACGTGGTACCAAAACCAGCTCATTTATTCGATGGCCCACGCGCTAGCCTATCGTGTCTCCGTGGACTTCATCGTCCTCGCTGCGTCGGCACGCGCCAGGGCCTCCCGCCGTATAGACGGAGTCGCAGTCCAAATGAAGTCCATATTTCATTCCTGATCTAGAGATCGTAGTGGCGAACGGGTGATCAGTTTTTAGGGTCTATGCTCCTTAGCACTTTCGTGACCGCGCCTATTCCCATCGATAGTATGTTATCGATGACTACAAGATCAAGTTTTGGCCCTCTCTGAGCGGTTCTGGACAGCTAACGCAATACAAAGCATAAAATAACATGTTTTTTATCACTTTTATTTGCGAGTTTGTTTTTTCCACCACGGGAAGATTTTTAAAGCTCGTTCGCAGTCGGGTAGGTGAGCGCTCGTTGTTTCGGACTTCGCGTCGACGCCGCTCGCGAGTGCTCCACAGAAACGGCGAATTTCGACGGATTCCGATTAATATGAGCGGGAATCTCTGGTTGATGGTAGCACCACAGACACAGAAGACGACTTCCATTCGCCAGGCTTCAGTACGGACGGCGAAAGTGCGTCAAACCTCCCCGGAACATCAGCAGCTATCCGCCGGTAAGTTTCGCCTTCTCCTCGGGTCGTTTTATCGCTGCCGCACGTCGATGTAAACGTATCCGGTGTGTTCTAAAAATAACAGCTCTTATATCTTCGTGCGGGCGGGAGCATTTGGCGCCGGCTGCAGAAATAGCGCAGTTCTCTTCGCGAAGACGGCGCGGAGTGCACTTTGACCCAACGCTCCGGTGTGCTGCGCGGCGGCGTCTTCGTGTTGTTTTTTACCGCAGAAGTCGTCAGAGAGATATGCAACCACACAGATAAGTATGCATGGATGCATACTTTCGAAAAGCCAACATACAGTGAGAGGGACGGATCCTTGGAGGGAGGTTACTGAAGAGAAGATGAGCAAGTTCGCCTCACTCCATGTGTACATGGTAATCGTTGAAGTCTCGCGCTTGCACTGGTGTTGGTGTCGATGACACATATTTCCAGGCCTTCGTCCACCGTCAGTGATGCCACGGAAAAGGTTCAAGGCTTCTGAGTGCCTCTGATCTGAAGAAGACGACCGTCGCATCCCACGAGAATCTTCACCCCGTGTCTTCTTAATAGCAACACATGAACTATTTTTCTGCGCTATCTTGTAACCCCGTCGGAACCTTTCAGTGGATGAGAAAATGGTGAAATGTGAAGGTCGGTATGGTATTCGGCAGTATATGAGCGAGAAAGAGGTCAAATGAGGGTACAGTTATGGATTTTCGCCAATTGGGAACAGGCTACACTGTTCATTTCAACAAATACACAGGAAAATTGAAAAATACCACAACTGCAAATTATGCTAGGAAAGTTGAACAGAAAAAAAAAATTTCCCTGGAACATGCGTAGCCAGCCTTTGTTTCAACGCGTCGAGAACCTGCATCGCGCGCTGGTATGATGGGCACTAGTGCCTATATTCTTGTATTTATGTAAATAATCTTTACGCTTACAGAGCTTATATTTCCACTATTATTGTACGAGGGCATTGCGTTGAAAACGTATATTTCGATTTTTTTAAATGTTTAACCATTGCGGAGTAGCATTGATGTTTTTATGAATCTTTCTTTCTTTTCGATGCATGTTTCTTTGTTTGATAATTTTTTTATTGAATTCGAAATAAACCCATTGTTTGGAAATAATACTGTTGGAAAGACCAATTTTTCCTCTATCATTTGATACCCTACATGTTAGCATCGATTATATTCTGTGGCAGGAAAAAAATATTTCCTGGACTAGCCGAAAACAACCGATTTTTCCGCGGTCAAGAAAGTGTTAGGGGTTGGGTCGTTCCTTCCTGTGTAGTAGTAGTAGGAGTAGTAGTAGTAGTATGTAGCCAGCTCTAGTTTTATGAATTGCTCACTAGATGAGCAATTCACGAGATATCAATTTAGAAGACGTTGTAGTGTTCCTTGATCTAATCACACTAAAAGACATACTTTGCGGGCGATATACTCTAGTGAGTTTTCAACTTTTCGTCTTAATATGCATGATAAAGAAATTAGTTCTACGAAGAACGCAAAGCACACCTTTAGCAAGATGTTTGGCTAATTGGGACCATGAGGCGATGCGAAGCCGGAGCACTTACACGATCGCGTTCCGTTGGCGTTCGTTGGGCATGCTACCGACCTCGCGTTTCGGAACGCGAAGAGGAGCGCTACGCGCGTCGTGCCTTCCATCAGGGTTGCCAGGTTTCGCTACTTAGCGCCAATTTGGCTACTTTTTTAGGCTGGTGGCGGCAGACAAAGTGTGTTGGCTACTTTTTGGCTAGTTTCTTATTGCCTCAATTTGAGCCAAGTTATCAATATCTTGTGACGTCGCAGCCGCTGGCGTTAGAGTATGCGGTGTCAAAACATGGTGATCAAGGCGTTTTTCAAGCTCCCGAAACTGAATTTGGCGCTTGCATTACACAAAAGAAAAGTCTTATGCATAAGTAAGTGGCTGGGACTTGGGAGAAAACTGTAGCATTGCGTCTCATTTCGCAGACCACCTATTGCTTAACGCGACTTTAAACTAATTGAAAGTGAACAGGACAACCGAAAGCGCTCCGCATCCAAGGTGCTATGCACTTGTCGACATTAGAAATCGGATATCTGACGAACTGCTTGTGTCGTTTCTCAGAATTAGGGGCGGACTGCTTCTCGAGAATATTAATTACTCGAACTTCGTCATCACGCGAGAAACGATTGCCGAAGTGAGTACAATTTATGCTTCAATCACGGAAATTGATTTTGAGCACACTTATGCAGCACTCATTTTTACGGTTGGTGGTAGTTCTAGCCCTTTTAAGAAAAGACACGCAAGGCGCGCGAAGAGGACGTCATTTCTGCAACAGCGTAAGAAACTTCATCATCCGGCACGAAATGTTTGCTAAAGTCAGCAATTTATGCTTTATTCCCAGAAATTATGATTTTGAAGGGTTTCTGGTATACTTCCTTACGATTCCACCTAAAGGCTACTGAATTTACAAGGTCGCAGTCGTTTTCACACACGTGTGGCTACTTTTGGCTACTTTTACTGCCCTTGGCTCAAGTTGGCTACTTTCTGGCTAGTTTTTCCGATTTATTGGCTATTTTTTGTCTTGTCGACCTGGCAACCCTGTCTTCCATCTAGCCTTGCCGCTAATTCTCAGTCCGAGCGGGGAACGCGGTCGCTCTTGGTGCGCTTTCACTTTCGCTCGGGAGCGGACACTTTCCCTGCATTTCACCGATCACAAAGCGGTGATAATGAAGGGACCACGTAAACCAACAGTACAATAAAAGTTTGATGTTTAATATATACACGGTGTTTCACACTCCTTATATGATGTAATGGGCGAATTTCACTGAAGAGTTTCACGGTTTACCGATGATTCCCTCCGGAGCTTCGCCCCACTCATCATCATTCACCCCGTGGGTATGCAGTGATTTTTTCGAGGAGTTGGGGTTTAGGGTGGTGCAGAGAACGGCTGGAGAAACCGAGTGGATTCTGCGAGCCGGTGTGTTCGAGCGAGAGAGAGAGAGTGGTTCGTGAAAAAGAAATGAAAAGGGGCGCTATTTTCTTCCTCCCGTCGTGGGCACACGGCTCAGCGCCCTTAAGGATGGGGAACGGGAAGTAAAGATGATGGAATAAAGCAAGATAGAAAGGAGTGAGTAGCGTGGCTAGAGTGTCTTGTCAACGAAGGCGGGAGCACGAGGCCAAAGCGCTCGTCTATAAGGCGGCGAGGACCGCAGAAGCCGCAAACTCGAGGAAGGCTCGCAGGGCTTGTAGCTTTGACCGTGCGGGAAAGAGGAAGTCCTCCACCGTTGTCGCAGGGAGATCGAGCGTGTTCGAGACGTACGGAGGCAGATGTCGTATCGGCTTTCGTATGTTTCCGGGACGAGAGGATTCATTAACGCTCGCAGGCAAGTGGCGTCGCTGGGATCTCAGGAATTGAGCTGTCTGAACGAAAGCGACGTGGCGTTCCTTTTTCCGTTGAAGTCGCACGCCATTTGCCAATCGAGGATGAACTGCTGGTCCCGAGATGCGGCCCAAGAAGTGTCCCAGCGAGCGTCGCCAACAGAAGAGCCTGAGCGTTGCAACCCTGCAGCGTCGGCGCGGGAACGGGGAAGCAGAGTGGGAGCGCAAAAGACGCGCTTGAGGTGTCTTAACCCGTTGAACGCGCACGCTGTGAGCGTCGCCAACACGCTTGTTGCACTACGGCATTGAGGTCAGAGCTCTACGGGCATCCGTAGCTTCAGCGTGTTTTTGCGCGGCCGCTACTGGCGTTAAGACATCAGATGATGTCGGTGCTACTTGATTCTGTGTAAGCATTGGCAGAAAAACGCTGTCGTCTGCGATGTCAGGGTGTGGCCGACAAAACTGCCGGTGCGAAGCGATACTCGATCGTTGCACGTGACGTGCACGGCGTCGTCCTGGGTGCCGCGTCGAGAGCAATGTCTTGCAATGACTGTGTGAGTACCTGTGAGTCTAATGATGCTATAGCGTCGAAACCTGTTGGAATCAGACAACTTGACTTAGCATGTGTGGGCGGCGGGGTTGTGATGGCCCGAGGTTCGAAACCAACGGTTAACGCGGCAGGGAGTAAGGAGCGCGACACTGCCGGTTGCGATAGGGCTAGCACGAAGCCTCTGTCACGAGGCTATTAAATCAATACGCTCTCGTGTAGGTTCGTGAGTGAAGCGATGACCTCAACGCCATCAAGAACAGACGAGACCGCTTGTACACACACGTGAAACTAAATATATATACAAAATAAACAGATACCAAATACAACAAACAAGCACTCGGCAAGCGAAACCAATGGTACAGAAACAATTCGTGGCTATTTAGCGAAATGAAGCAACCGCGCGAAGTTAAACAAAAGTGTCACCGTTCCTGATGAAAGGCACGGACACCATCGGTGAGGAGGAACACGCGCAGGCGTCGGAGGCAGAGTAGATGGTGGCGAAGCTGGACCGCCGCCGATGATGCAGATTGACGCGCCCGGCGAGTAGGGTTCAACGGCCGGACGCCCTTTCGGCATTCGCCAGCCGCAGACTGTGGTTGACCCGGGAGACGACGGTCTTGCCTAGCCAACGCCAGGCGACGGGAAGCCTGGGTCTGGCCAACGCCAGACGCTTGGAAGAAGGTGGGGTGCGCGCCCAGGTGGGAGCCCGCAGCGGCCGTTGCACGAGTACTCCGTTAGCCGCCACTCCCGCGCCCTGGACACCTTCCTCACTACCTTCAGCATCCGTGGCTTTTCTCCCCGAACCAGCATGGAGGTTGCCCATTGGTTGAGCTGGTCTTGCCCACATTCACGTGCTGCATCATTACATCTTCTTTCCCGCTTTTTCACCAACGGTGCTCGAATCCGTAGTTTCTGCCGTCGTCCTCCTCGTCTTTGAAGGCGCGCCTTCATCACATTCGCGCACTTTTCAAAACGCGCACTTCAGTCATCACACCCTCGAAGTCGGACGTATGCCTGCGGTCCAGGAGGAGGCACACCGCATCGCCGAGCAGGAGGAAGCATGATTACCGTTATGACGTATTTGTTGTACTGTGAGATGATTTTGTGGAGGCAAAAACCAGCCTCCATCTTGATGAGCCAGATGGCTCGACATCGCGGCCAGAATTCGGGAAATCCGGCGGCAGAAAGATGTAGTACGCCGTGGTTTCATCTGGTCGCAGCGTCATCGCGATAGGCGTGCCATGGGACAGTTGACTCTGAACGTCCGGTGGAATCTTCTGGAATGTTTCATCGTTCGATGTCACCACTGTAGCGGAGAGGCAGAGTTAAAAGAATGCTGCTACATGCGTTACCAAAAACCAATTGATTTCATTGGATTGCCCACGCGCTCGCCTCTCGTGCCTCCGTAGACTTTATCGTCCTCGCTGCGTCGGCACGCCAACACGCGATATGTCCTTCGCACGCGGGTCCTCTCCTCGAGCATACGGGTAGGTACGTACACCACAGCCCTACTGCATTGAGACATGTCCTGTCTTAAAAGCATCCAAGCGGCTTCGTGCAAGGATATCATGACCACCTTGACCATTTGTACCCCGACCCTACGAAAAGCGTCAGCGTACTTATGGTCAGGGTTCTCCTTTATCATGGCTGCAACTTGCGTGTGAAACGTAAAGCTGCCTCTGTTGGCCTTACTGGCATAGCCATCTACGCACCGGCCACACGAGTACTAGTCTAAAATGATTTGCAAGTCGCTATTCGAATCGAGTGTCTGTCCGATGTAGGCGTTGAACACATTCACGCAATTTCGCTTCAGCGTTCGCTTAAGCAATAGAGTTGATTGAATCATGCCCGCCTGCCGTATGTCGTGATAGTCCTGTTCGGAGTGCACGTTATGCTGTTGCCAGGATTTCTACATGTTATCGTAGTTTGTTGCTTCCAGGGCTTGGTGCATAGTCAGAAACTTCTTCAATATCTGTCGTCGCGCCAGTTCTTCCTTGTCGTCTTGCGGCGCAGGGTGGAAGAGAATTATTGTCACGGGACATTCACTTGGCCAAAAGGAGAGCTCCGAAGCGGCAACGAGTAAGTAGTGTTCTACTTGTAGCATGTGTGGGTATGTTGATGCTCTTGCCTGTGTTCCCGCTTGAGTACATTCGTGTCCAGAGTCATTAGTTTTGTGGCAGTTTAATTGTTTCAGGCAGGTCAGTAGTGAGATCCTCGTTAGGAGCGCCCCCCAGCCACAGGAGAATGTGTGCGTCAGCACTTCCTCTGTGCTGAAATTCTGTCCGTTTAAAGAAATCGACGACTCTGCGTGGCAGGAATGTGGAAAACTTGCGATGCTCTAGTATTGAGAGCAGTACGCTAACTAGCCTGTTGAAGTAAATTACGCACACGACCGGGCCGCTATTGACCAGATGTCAGGATGTAGTGCATGCTTGTCAGTAGGGTCAGGGTTGTTTTTCTGTAGGCGGTCAAGCAGCGAAAGAAGGCGAGACCAGTGAATTTTGCATACTGAAAGAAAGAGAAAGACGGTGGGCGCACCTTGCTGATGGATCACTGCAAAGACATCATGTTTCTGCTGCTGCCATTAGTTGACTGTGTTGGGAACGCCCTTCATGAAGGCCAGGTCATTTTCAACAGCATTCTGAAGGAACGACGGTTGTTCAAGCATTGCACGGGTGAGGGTCTGCTTCAGGGGTTGCCCAAAACGCTACGGACATACCATGACTCACCCGGATACGGCAAACTCCCACTGCCATATAGAGGAGGTGTTCGGGCAAGACGCCTCGACGGTCGCTGCGACGAATTTCACTCGTGGGAAATGTGAAAGGAGTTGGCTGTGCAGCGGGATCAACTCGTTGAGACTCTCAGAGGAAAATTGGAGCAAAAGAACGTTCTTCAGCGTGCTCATCGAACAGCATACTTAAGGGACTGTTTGCTTCACCCGGAGCAATGGCAAGGATGTTGGTTGTCATTATCCCACACTAGTGAGCTGTGACCGTGCTGCTCTAACGCGCAGGCCTGGCGTTTCAACGCGATAGCGTTAGAGAGCTCGTGTCGCAGAAATTCCGGTGTGGGCGTCGGTGTCGGCACCGTTGGTTGTGAGCGAAATATCGAGACAGAAGGAAATAAAACAAAGAATAAAATCTTCGGTCCCATTGAGGATCGAACCCGGCCTGTTCACGTGGCAAGCAGGTGTCCTACCACAAAGCCACGATGTTACTTGCAACAGCTTCGGAAAAAAACACTACATAAATGCCATGTAGTGGAAGGAGTCTTGACGCATTTTGTTCGGCAGGAGTCAGGACGAAAACGAGCCCATTCGGCGATTTGTAGGCTCATTGGGAGGCCATCAAATTACGTCGAAAAAGGCTGGGATAGTGCAGCCATCGCCGCTAAAAACACACACGAAAACTTTCTAACAGCTCTAAAAATGGACAACTATGTCCATCTAGTGGTAAACGTATCAAGCCAACGCCGGGTTTCTAGAGGACGCGTTGGTCAAGCAAACAGCAAACGCTAGATAATTTGCTGCCATCTGTGAGGCATTGTGAGACTCTTCATGTCCTCCGAGATGGCGAGCGCGCGGCGTGTATCTTGGAGGCCATGCGACTCTTGCTTTAGATCAAAAACCTGTACCATTCACACACGCGCGCGCGCGTGCGTCTGTGTGCATGTGTGTGTAACAATATACATTATTAAGTGGGCCCTTAGTTGTTGAAGTGCGCACGAGGGACCGGAATTGCACGAAGTCGTTCCAACTCTATGTCAGTTTCCGAGTGCCTTGAGGAGCATGCCAGCGTGCGCATTGCAGACTGCGCTGCTTGCTTCCTTGATCGCTTGCTCTAGGCCAGACAAGAGACCCCTGCGACAAGCATCTTTCATGTTGGTTTTAAATGCAGACCAATCAATTCATCGGATTGCGCCTACTGAATGACAGACAGCCAGCGAAGCCTTTGATGTTAAGGTAAGAGGCGACATGATCACTGCCATGTGTCTCGATGTCTTTAAACCATTTTACAGATGTGGCGAAGCGACTTGACACAAACGCCAATCCAACCAGCTGCTATATGTGGAGCCTCGTAGAAATGTTGAGCTTCCATCGTTA
The DNA here is from genome assembly GCF_013339695.2 of Rhipicephalus sanguineus. Lineage (NCBI taxonomy): Eukaryota > Metazoa > Arthropoda > Arachnida > Ixodida > Ixodidae > Rhipicephalus > Rhipicephalus sanguineus. Next base: position 120,742,213 of record NC_051179.1, on the reverse strand, counting down.
AGTAGGGACAGGTCGTCATCAGACACGAACGAAGCCAGTCGCTGACCCGTTGCGTTAACTTTTGAGCTCCCCCTCCCCAAGGGTGGTGGGCATTAAAGTCTTCCGTAATAATCCATAGACTAGGGTTTTGTGCGAGTATGCCATCCAGTCTTTTTTTATCAAATCGGGCTGAGGGGATAAATATAGGTGAGGTTTTTCTTCATGACAGTCAGACAAACATATTGGTTGTCATCGTGAGGCGGTACGGGCTCAATGAGGTACGTAAGCTTGCGACGAATATACACCAGGAGCTTGCTGCTTTCGTTGTAGTTTGAGGACATTGATTCATAGCCGGATAGCCTGACTGGGTTTGACAATTTCGGTTTGCAAATTACGATGATTGGAAAACGGTTGGAAAATACACACTGGCGAAAATCGGAGATCCGAGATCTAAGTCCTCTGGCGTTCCACTGGATGATAGTTGCTTGTGTGACTTCTTTGCAAAAAGGGTTGCTAAGACCGGGCTCAGCGCGTCCAAAACTTCTAGACCGCTTCGGGCGGTTGGAGTTCCAGGCTTCTTAGGAGTTCCGCCATGACAGCGACAAGGGATCGCAGCATCGGAATGATCTGCCGATCGACCCTTGACATATCATCAACTGAAGTAGACTCGGAGGAAGGTGTAGGGCGAGGACGCCTGGAAGGAGGCACCTTCGGAGGCTGCGTACGCGGAAGCGCAGGCCATTCTTCCGCAGCGTTGGGCTTCTGCGACTCATTTTGCTTCTTGCTTGCAGCTTTCCCTCTGCTCGAAGCTGATGAGTTTTGCGCAGGTAGCATATGTTTAGCACGCTCTCGTGCACTCTTCCGTCGACGATTACGCCGACGCCGCACCTTATCCGCGGCTTCTTTGTGGGATAAACTCTAACCATTTGTTTGATAATGGCAATTTCTCATTTGATCCTTGGGCAGGTTTTGGAGGCGGCATCATGAGGGCCATCACAGTGTTTGCACTTTAGATCTTCTGCAAGACAGGCATCTGCAGTGTGCGGTTCAGCGTAACGGGGGCATACGGTGCTGTTTGTGCATACACGCTTGACATGGCCAATCTTCATGCTGTTCTGGCATTGGTCGAACAGGCTGTCGGAAGTGGCAGACCTTGACATGCGATGGGATGGAGTCACCTTTGAAGATCACCTTTACGCAGCGGGTGTTTCCAAGGCGAAACACATTAGCGATGACCTCTCCCTCGTTAGCAGGTTTTATAAGAATGGGCAGGTCCGAGTTCGCAACAGCCAAATCAATGTCATAAATCACACCCGCCACGCAGGCGCCGTCCATTGGAATGACCGGCCGGACTTTGATGCCGCCAGATCTGCTACTCTACGAAGCTTGTCTAAGGCTGTTGCATTAGACGTGTCCACGGCGAGGATATTCTTTCGCGTGTTCATGCGGACATCTTTGATTTCATCGGGCGCCACACCCTCAAGGAACACAGAGAGAGCTTGCCTGTTAACTGCTCGAAGGCTGATGGAAGGATCCTCGGGCATGAATAAGATGGTGTGCGGCCACCGTTCTCCTTTTGCCTTCGAAGTTAAGGTGCTCGCTGGTGAAGACGCCTTGATAATTCTTTTTTTTGCCTTGCTACTCCTCGCGGACTCAAAGCTGTCATCGGACGAATCGTCGCCAGTGATGGAGTACAAGTCGGTGTCCTCGCTGCTGCTGGAGCAAGTCGTCCGCTTCCTCGATGAGCTTGCCAAGGTGGACCTCTGCCCGCTTGGCGTCGCAGTAGGCTCCGCGTCCATCGCCACAAAGTGGTGAGACCATCACTGTTGGCCTCACCGGTTCTCAGCCAGGCCCGTTGATTTACAGCGGCGCTCGCCATGGCAGACATCTGGCTGGGCGGACCTGTGGAAGGCTCCGCGTCCGTCGCTGCAAGGGAGGGAGCAGCGTCCCTCGAAAAAGGGGAAAACTTGATAAATTTGCACGGAGCACAAATAGAAGCGTTCGGTGATCATATTGTGACAAGCTGGTCAAAGTATTTCATTCAGATGGCATTGCTTGGCAAAGGGGTCATTCATTGTAAAGAGAACCCTGTTTCATTAAAAATGTTGCAGCAAGTTGTCAATGTTGTTTCATTAAAAGAGTGCATAAAAAGAAAGCGAGCTTTTCTTCAACATGCCAGTGACTAACACAAGGAACAAAGAGAAACACGCACCACGCAACGCTGCCGAGGTCATTGCAGGTGGCTGCGTACCCTACGCAGGTGCGCAGCATGTGGGGTCCGCGGTCCACGGAACAGGTTAACCACGCGGCTGCGCTGCTGCTGGCCCTTGAGAGGCAACAGCCGTGGTGCTGGACCTCGTTCTGGTGGCGGCGGTGGCTTATCAGCTGCTGGTGGCACCTCAGAGTCGTCGTCGGTGTCGTCATCGTCCCCTTCAGGAACAGGCTTGCGTGCCGCCATCGCAATGCTGTGAAGAGCTGCGCAAGCAGCAGTGATGGTGGCTGCTTTGTCGGCGTTGTAGAGCAGAGTCCGGTAACGCTGCAAGCAGCGTAACCTGCTCTTTAGGACCCCGATGCACCTCTGCACAACATTGCGCATGGTGGTGCGGACCTTGTTGTACTCGCTCTCAGTGGTGCCACTAGCTGGACGTCCGAGCACTGGCGTCATGAGCCACGGTTCCAAAGGATAGCCGGAGTCTCCTGCACAAGGGCAGCATGACAGTTGTAGTTATAGTGTCATGTGGTAGTGATACTGACGAAGGCAGCAGGCAGTGTGTTCAAGACTAAACTTCTTTTATTTGGATGAATTTGTGCCCAAAAATGAAAATAGAATGTGCAAGGCGTTCGCACTGTAAAGCGAAAGCAGCATGAGCACAGCCGTCAAGTAATCTGAACATCAGCAGAATGCGTCTTTAATAAAGCAGTTATAGAACCTTCCAGCGTTATTGCTGGTGCTTGCATAAGCTCTCGAATGAACTTGACTGTTTGCGTTCTGCGTGTGATCACAACAGATTGATCGAAAAAAAATCACGAAGAACCTTTCCAGACATTGAGGCAGTCTGCACCAAGCATTAACAATTGGTGTGGCAGAAACATGAATACATCAATATAAGGCAATAAACGAACGTGGAAATAGCGTCTTGAATGTGGCAAAGATTGCCAGCACTTACCAAGCAAGCTTTCGCCAAGCCGCAGTTCAGCTCCCACGTGCCACCGAAGAGAGCTCCTCCGCCACACCCACGAGTCATGGCACGACCCCGGGAAACATGGATTGATATCCAGAATCCAGAGGTCGGCATCACAGGTCTGCGCAATTTATTTGAGCCAAAATTGTAGTCACAAAAGACCTCGCAAAAACTGTTATGTTAATGTAACTACATCTGCCTGCATTGTTACCTACCATTCAAACATAGCTATGAACACATCGTCGACAAGGTAGGACTTATACCATAAGCGCTAACACATTCACTTGGCTTGATCAAGACAGTGAGAAATGGTATATAGTCTGCATACTTAATGTTTGGACCAACCCAGCTTCTGGCCACAGCATGCTTTACACCAAATTACTACTGTATGTTTAAGCAACTGTATCACAAACTACTTAGAGCATAAAAAGACTCGCGAGTGAAAAAGGGTAATGAAACAATACGTAGTTAATTAATGCACATGTATTAAAGCAACGCCCATCACAACAATCAACAATGAGGACACACATTATGCATGGAGCGCTGCTTTCAAGAAATGCACATCGAGAATCATGGTTTAGGGTACGTTTGGCGATCGAGCAGCGACAATATTATGCACTGTCGAGGCCACTGAAGCACAGCGAACTGCGCGTCGCAAGATGTCATCGCTTATACTAAGCGAGGTGCCCCGACACGATCCCATTACCGTTCTGGATAGTCGCTTCAAAATCCCGCTCACAGAACACTCTGTCGCAAGTCTCAGTAAAGCGGAAAACTAAAAATGAAACGATTTGCTACGCGTACAATGCATGAATACTCACGATCATGGTGTTCAAGGCGTAGAAGCCCTTCCGCGACATGTAATTCGCCGTGTCGGCGGGGCTCAGGCCGTGGGGCTTCTGGATGGCGATGAGCGTGCCGTCGACGCACCCCAGCACACCGGGAATCCGCCAGAGCCACGCGAACGACGCCATTGTTCGCTCCTTCGCTTCTGATGTTTCGGGAAACGCCACCCACCGTTTCTGTCCGCCAACGACAGCGGTGGCGTGTGCCACCTCGTTGATCGTGTCGCTGACGGACGGCTGCGACAGGCCGATGAACTCCTCACTGCCGGCACCTCGCTGGAAGCACGCGGGCGCGAAAAATCTCAGCGCACACAACACCTTCCGCTCCGTTGAAATTCCACTGGCTCGTCGGCACGCGATGTTGGGGTCCAGTTCGCCGCACAACCAACGTACTGTTCGTTTCGAGAAACGAAAACGACGCCGGAATTCACACTCGCTCAACAACTCTTCAAAAGCATTCCGCACCTCCAACACCTCTTCCTCTTCGCGGCGAGCGCCATTTTCTCAAAAACTACGCCGTGCAAAGCCGCTTTTACTCACCGGAGCGCGCGTGCGATCCCCGCGCGAACGGTCTCGCTCGGCGTCCCGTTGTAGCAGACGAAATTTTCATTATGACGCGGCATGACGTCACCAAAAAGAAAACCTCAAACAAACAAAAAAAAGCAATGGCAACACCCCCCGGCCTTGAGTGGCATCTCCCGCTTGAGCAAATCAGCGTGCTTGTTCTTCCCCAGGAGAATGAACAAGCGGAACCAACAGATCTCCGATCGCCCCCTTGCATAAGGCCTTGACTGTCTGAGAAAAATACCTATTCTCATTATTCTTTTCTCTAAAACACCCCCTCCCTCAAACTTTTGGGAGGGGAGGCGGGCCCCTGGGGCATAACCCCTAGCTAGGGGCTTGGGCTCTGGCACGGAGAAAGAATATTTGAGGAGGAGAATCTGTAGGCCGCGGCAGCGCGCGAGGGCGGCGCGATAGCGTCACGGCGAATGCCGCTTACGCCGATGCACGACAGATGACGCTTTCGGCCTGTTGCCAACTTTTACATGCTCTTCTATGGACGCGACGCATAAAAATCGTGATAGCGCCTCGTGCAATATAAAATTTCTAAGATTTCTCTCTGTAACATCAATTGGTAGATATGAAAGATATTTTAGCTGCAGTTCCTAATCGATACTACCAGAATTATAGGCCGTACAGCGCTTGAAACGAAGTGCTAGTAGTGGCCCCTGAGCAGACGACGTCTGCCGTCGCATGCACGCGCCCCTCGCTCCTCGCTCGCATGTTGTGCGCGCGCATGCGTAGGTGGCCTTGGGAGGGACGTTCCCTTCGCGATTTGCTGGTTTTCTTTCAAACATCGAGGAGCCGGCGGCGCCGACTCCTCGATGTTTGCGCGTGCTTTTCACGCCGCGACAAAGGAGAGTGCTTTCCAGATTTCGAACATTGCTTTCTTCAGGATGGGGCGGAAATGTTTCGTGCCGAACTGCAGCAGTGGGTACGCGTCCCGCAAGGAGAAGGTAATTACCTTCAAAGTTCCTAGTAACCCAGTGAGGTTGGAAGCGTGGGCTCGCGCCATACCAAGAAAAGACCGACAGCTTACGCCTCGTGACTACGTTTGCGAGAAGCACTTCTCGGACAGTGACATAGACGTGCGGCGCTATTATGGCGAGCTTGGTGCCGAAGTTCTCCTTGACAAACCGAAATGGCCAGTGTTGTTACGAGACGCCGTGACTTCAATCTTTCCGCGCTGTCCCAGCTACTTGTCTGCTGTTCTCAAAAAATGACAACGTGAAATTTCTACCCCCTGGGGTTTTGTAACGTGCAACTAAATGTAAGCACACGGGTCTTTAGCATTTCGCCTCCATCTAAATGCAGCCGCCGCAGGAACCTAAATCTGAATTGATGGCATATAGGGTAAGTCCCATCATTCGTTGAAATAAATTATACCGAACTCATTGAGTTCACGTTATCAAAAATGATAGATTTGGCATTGTACAAAATATATCGCGCTGGTAATTTTCCTGCATGTGACGCCATTTTTCTCGTTTAATTTAGCGAAAAAACTGCGACCGCAGAAGAGTGCGCTTGAGCTTCGCCTTTAAGAGTTGAAGGCGATAGCTCCGTGCGCGTCGCCTTCTCAACTGCTAGCCTTACCAACGCCGACACCGGTATTTCTGCGAAACAAGCTCTTTAACGCAGTCCCGTTACAATTTGGAGCCGGCGAGGACGCACAAAAACACATCCATTCGGGCGTGAAGTGCGAACGGCGAATCGGCGACGAATGACCTTGAACCGACGAGCTTCGTCGGAGAGCGCGGTGAGAGGGACGCGCGCATTTTTCCTTATCCGCTAGCGGACTCTCACGACAGAGGGCGCGTAAGCGCTGTGCCCGATTCCGTGACTTTATTAGGACGCCCCAGCGAGCGCAGTTTCGCCTCCTCAAGAATTCTTGCTCCGTGGGCTCTGGACTCCTATGTGGCCCCGGTCGGTCTATGAAACTTCTTCCGAAGTGCCACGCCGGCCCGTACCGTGTGCTCTAGCAAGCCTTGTATTGATATACGTTGTCAAGTCGCTTCAAACTTATTGTAATAAAATATTTAGGCATGAGATTGTGCATATGGACCTGTAGAAAGCTTCAGTGCCACTGTGCAGCCGTCCGTAATTAGCCAGGGTGGATCTGTTTCGGAGGGGTAGTAAATGTAATGCAACATAGCGGCTCTACTTCCAGAAGGAGGGAACGCTGCTCCCTTAGAAAAAAGGCAACGATTCGACAACACAAGGTTTGCGTTTCGTTCTACTATTCCTGGTTACGTTTCTCCGTCTCTCTCTAATAGTAGAGTACTTCAAAACGCTTCATTATATATTGTAAATGGCTGCCCTCATACTTGCCTTGGTTTCGTTGCGCATTGCCTTCTTGTGGTTGAGGGTAAATAAAATCGTGCCCGATGGATCCTTTTCTTCGTTATTAAGTAATGGGTTGCGTAGTAATAAATAATAAAACATGAGAAGTTTACTTGGTCCATTTACAGAAGCGAAACCAAAACTGCAGCAAATATCTTGGGTGAAATGATCCAGCGAGAAAACAAGCAACTAAATCTTCAGCAGCGTTGCACTTCTAATAATAATTGCTGGAGTTCTACGTGCCTAAACCATAATATGTTTATGAGTCGTGCCGTAGAGGAGGGCTGCGGAAATTTCGACTACTCCAGGTTCGTAACGTGCATCTAAAACCAAGTACACGAGCCTCTAGCATTTTCGCCTCGTTCGAAAATGCTGGAGCCGCCGTCAAACCTGTGCTGGGTCAGCAGCCGAGCGCCGTAACCGCTGTACCACCACGGCAAACGTAACCAATTCTGAGAGAGACAAGAAAGAGAACAAGAAAAAAACCGCATTTGGATTCGAACCCGCGCCCCAGCGATTACGTGCGAACTGCCAGCACGGACGGTCGACCCATTCAGCCACAGCGCGTGGCGGCTGGCACGTAATACGATAGCTATTATCAAGATCTTACGGTGAAACGCTCCTTGCAAAGCTTCTTGCTAGTGTCCCTACCTTCCAAAGAGCAGGAACGGAATGCAAAGTGAAAACGGCTGCTTTCTCTTTGCAAAAATGCTCTGTAGAGCATAATTCGATGTTTCACAGCGTAAGGAACGAGGACGGTATTGGAAAACACACACAGCGCTGAACTTACAACCGGCTATATTTTCAAGCTTACAGCAATATATATACGCCTTTCACCAGGAAAGAAAAAAGAATACAGCAAGTGAAGCATGCAAAAAATTCCTGAAATATCGTAGAAAACCAAGAAATTTTGAACCGTGATAAAAAGTGCATGAGTGCAGCTTCACATGCTCTTTCTAGCAACGAAAGTGCATTTCTCGTGATCGTAAAATATATGTGATATCGATGATGGGTTGTTGTTCCTGTGACTACAATTTTTTGTACACCAGGCCTGCAATTGTCGCGTGACTAAAGTCACGTAACATCGCACGTCTTCTTACGTGACTACAATCACGTAACAACTAGTCACGTGACTGAAAATCAAGAAAGATCACGTAATTAGTCACGCGACTAAAATCCCGCAACGTCACGTAACTATTGATGTGACATGTTTCCGCCAAAAACTTCGGAACAACCGGGTGGCGCGGGGCAACCTCAGCGTCTGCACTGGACTCTAATAAAGTTGTACTTTCTCTCACGTGACTAAAATCCCATCACGGAACTACTAGTGACGCGACATTTCTCCTTCAGAACCACGTAACAAGTGCGTAGTGTTGGGAACCGACCGACACCTGAGAAGAATAGAATATCCAAGCCTAACGATATGCTAGTACTACTAGCAAAAACTTTGCACCTCTAGCAAAAGCATGGTATTACTAGCAAAACCTTAGAAGAAGCTAGATCGAACACTAGCTCCGTTGTCGATTCCTGCCTTACGCAACTAGTACAAGCTGCGCACATTTTTATTTATAGATGTTTAAAGTGGTATCTTACTGCGGTACGTTGAGGTCGGCTGCGAGTGCGTGAGAAAAGCTGCTGAATCACAGGATTTTCGTTCTGTAACTGGCAGCACCAGTCCCTGGACTTCCACAAAGATTTGATCCACACGGACCTATCCGATGCAGCGCACAGTGCTTTGTGATGTTAAAGGAGATGGCATGCTGGTCTTTTTCTGTTGACGTAGGACGATAGATATGACAAGAGATGAATAAAAATCCCAGTTTTACCGCAAGGGCGATGCAAAGAGTACGATAGCAACAAATGAAGCAAGGCTGGCAGCTAACTCTTCTAGATATAGTCTCGTGTAACTCTACAAAATGGTGCTTTAAGAGAACACAGCCACTCCAGGTAGGAAAGGGGATTTCGCACAGCCTCTTTGCGTTGAGAGCGCAGCATGTAGAGTATACGAGGCGTTCGCTGATGCCTCTCCAGATAGCGATTTTGATTTCTTTGAAAAAACAAGTCAAATAATGTTTCCTATTCTTTGCTTGGCTTAATTATCTGCTCGTTTCATTAGTTGTGTCTAACAAGGAAAAGAATCCCTCGAACAATTCCCCTTTCGTTAAAGGGGTCATGAACCACTTTTCCAAGTAATGATCTAATGGCCTCAGTATCGGAGTGTACTGCCTCCCGAATCGATTGCCGCAAAAATTTCTCGAATCCGTCAAGAATCAGCGGAGTTACGGGGGTTTGGCGCACGCTCCCAGCGCTTTCTCTCTTTTCTCGTGCCGGCGAGCGCACTGGAAGCTAGACAGGGAGGGATGGCATGGGGGAAAGAAGTTACGCCAGCGCGCGTCATGAAACGCGATCGCTCTCCCGCTGTGATTCGCTTGCGCGAGTGCGGCTACCGTGTACTGAGGAGTGCGGCGCCGGCGAGTGGCGGCACCCCACGGCAAGAAGCGCATCTGATCCGAACGCCGCTCTCGATTTACGTCGGCTATCGGCCAATAAGCATGCTATGTCTCTTGCGACGTACAGCGGACAGACGCCCCGCCCACCGACGAGAGTGAGAACCGGCCTCTGTTTGAAAGAGGGTGCCTGGGGAAACGGCAACTTCGCGCTCCGCTTGTGGCCATTACGCGGCGCGCACGACTGTAATATTTGGCAGAGCAGTTCATAGCCGTGTCAGCTTTCCGCAGGATGTGTTTTTTTCAATCAGCCCGAGGGGTGCTTCATGACCCCTTTAAGATTACGACAGACACTTGCGTTAGCCCTAAAGTAAAAAGCAACTGCAAAAACGTCTAACTTTGTCATTTCATTTCTATGCCTCGCTTTTCTAAGCTTACTTCGTTTCCTTTACGTTGCTGAATTGTAGGTACCTGAGAAGATCGTAATGAGATCATGAGAACGGGGAAATAAGTTTCCACCACAATACGCGTACGAAAGTTCGAAAGAGCTTTGTTCACCATAACGTTTATAAGAGGATCAAGTAAGAATTACAAATATAGATCTGAACTACCTCATACGCGTGGAGTTTTTAAACATACACTAAAAAAGTCATAAAATAAAGGGAAAAAGGAACGACAGCTCAAGATTGCAGTAAAGAAAACAGAAACCGAAACGAAAGCGCTTTCGTTCTGTTTTGGCGGCGACATCTTGAGGGAAGCTGTGGAACTAAGTCACGGGCTGAAAAAAAAAACTGATCCGACGCGAGGAATCGAACTGATGACGGCGCGGTGTTGCCGCGCTCCGAACATGAGCGATAAGCTCGCTCGGCCACAGACGATGCCTTGCCGCCGGTGGTAAGCAAGGGTTTATCAATTTACCACAAGCATTTGAAGGACCGCGTTTCAAAAAACGCGTTAGGGAACAGTGTTATGCCAATTGCGGCAAGCTGAGAATGGCTTCACACGAAAGCTGAGTGACAGGACTACATGTGATTTCCTGGCCATTAACATAACTTGCTTAGTTTTACCACAGTGACCGTTTTTGTCTCGAAAAACGGGCTACATTTTTCGCCGTTTCCATAGACTCCCATTGTACGATCGTTAACTGCTCTGGGAACAAAATTGAAGCCTACTGCAACATGATCGCTGCAGTCCTCTCGTGCGTGTGTAGGTCCCCAGAAGCGCTCTGTCGTCTGCGTTTTTCAACATTCACCCTCTACACTTAATTATTCGGGAAAAACGCGCTAGTTCCAGTGAAAACGCGCTAGCTTCGCGCCGCGGCCCTCAGGGGCACTGGCTGTTATGTGTCCACAAAAGCTGGATATGTTTGCTTGGCTAAGGGAAGAAGTTCTTCAAGGCCGCCAGTGTTGCGGAATGGGCGCCTCCATTCCATTCCAATTCCATTCCGGCGAATTAGAACTTACCACAGTTCCATTCCTATTGCCGCCGTAGTTCCGCACGACGGATACCAACGGCACAGGACTGTGGTTACGCGAAGAAGAAAGACAAACTTCGGAGCAACATAGTCTATATAAGGACAGAATTGTGGTAGGCGCGTTACTTATAAATGTATCGTTTTTTTTTATAATCGGCCAAGATATTTTGAAAATACTGCTTTACTGTTGAATTCGAGGCTCTGACTTACTTTACTAATGTTTGAAGTTTGAAAAACAGCGCATAGACGAAAAGGTGCTCTATTTTCGGAAAAAGACTCAGTTCCATTCCCATTCCATTCCGTGCAAAAGGCGCTTAATTCCATTTCTTCAAGCGTTGTCCCCATTCCATTCTGGGGTCGCGAAAATGTGGAATGATTCCGGAGTCATTCCGCTTTCGGAGTGGCAACTCCGCAACACTGAAGGCCGCAAACCTGTGCTCATGAACACGGCAGCCCAGTAGCTTTGCCATGGAAACCTTGGCAGCTAGGCAGTCAAATACAACGGGGACCACTTCCAAGCCAAATTCAGTGATGCGCCAAATGGCCTCAACGACTACGTTCTATAGCACCTCTCCAGATAGCCCCGCTGAAAGGCGTTTTCCAGGGTGCTGCTACGCCAACTACCATGAAGACAAACGCATCGGTCGCCAATGGCACATTGTCCGCATCGATGGGGCCCTGGCTGTTACGTAGGTCAACGAATGCAATGAGGCGGCCACTGGGTGCGTATAGCTCGCAACATTTCCTGATGCTCATTCCATCGAGCACATAGAGCAGAGGCGCTCTCTTGGAGTATCGTTTTTGTGCTTCACTTTGAGGTCTTCCAGAACTTCAGCGGTGAACCCTTGGGAACATTTGACAACTTGGCGCGATTTCCTGATCACCTGGACACTTGGCATCGCAAGCAGTGTTTTCGGGTACTCGTAGGCGCGTGGCGAGTGATAGTGTGCAGTCATCGCAAACTTCATTTCTCACTGTATCTTCTGCCATATGATTGCTCTGCTGCATTTTTGCTGCAGTTTTAGGAGCTTGCTCGCCAAGCTTCTTATGCTGGCGCCTTGTTCTCACGCTGCGTGACCGTCGGCGGCACACACCACGCTCGGCGCAGCTGCACTCTCTCCGGTGATTTTGAGAATGCTCACTAGATGGCGCCGCCGCTCAAGGCGGCACACACCACGCTCGGCGCAAGCGCTAGTTAGGTGACTGCTCGAGGGCCGCACCTCTCGTTTGGCTCGCTTCCTTTCTCTTCGCCGGGAGCTCACTAAGTGAACAATCTTCGTTGCCGCTACGAAGCATGAATGGCAGCAGCGCGACGGGCTCGCAACGCAGCAGCAGCTCGGGAAGATCTCGCCTTGCCAATAACCAGCCAACACATGATGCCACGTTGCGCTCTCCGATGCGTATCGTACGTCTTCTGCAAACGTCCCACCACCAACAGGGGCGCCTGTATCGATTTTGCCTTCTCGAACTTTCCATTGCGTCCCATCATCGATGATCCCTTGGCAACATACTTCACTGATCAAAAGCAATCATCTTTAAAAGGAAACGAGTCCCCAAGCTCATCGAGGGACGCCCTTCTTGTACTTAGTAAAAGAACATCTCTTGTGCAAATGTAATGCATATAGTTCATCCATCATAAAGCAATCATCTTTAAAGGAAACCAGTCCCCGAACTCATCGAGGGACGCCCTTCTTGAACTTGGTAAAACATCTTTTGTGTCTATATAATGTTTACAGTTCATCCAAATGTATATTATTCATCAAAATAAATATAGTGCATCCAACCGTAAATTAATAAACATTGTGGATGTAATGTATGTATAACAACGTTGTCACGTCTATATATGATGGTCGAGGAATGTGCACGGAGCGTTGGCGGGTTACCCGATCATCTGCAAGCAAGCTCCTCTAACATCATTCACTTCGTGGATATGGCGGTGAATTTTTTTTTATATTTCTAAAGATAGGTTTCCAAAATCTTCCAATTTTTTTTCTGCTTCATCTGAGAGCATGTGCCTTCTTTTCATCTTTTGTAGATCCTGATTTCTCTCTTTTTCTTTAGCTACCCGTATCCCTATACCTGAGTCTTTGTTCTTGCTGATGTATTTCTCCCAGCCGCTTCACCTTTGCTTCTGGGCACTCCGTGGAGCTGTATTCATGGAGCTGTATTCATGGTCGGAGAGGCATTGTCTTGTTTGTTCGGCGATTCATAGCTGGCAAGGTCTGTAGAGCTGCTGGCGTGCGGCACATCCTGGAATCTGTGTGTACAAAGTGCGAAGCCGACATGATCTCTTATAAAGCTGTGATGGAAAACTCTCTTATGTTTCGGCCCAGGATCCGTTAATACAATGACAGAGCAGTCGGCCTTCAACACGCAACACAGACATCTTTATCACACAATATTTACAGAAACTCAATGTTCCGCACCCGACCGTCTATTCGTTCACGTTCAGGAGCTTTCTTCGTGGTCACCGTGGTGGTCGTCCTCACGGCGGTATCGCTGCGTGGCCCGACAATGAGGGTCGCGACGGCTCGTCGTTACCTACGGCGCACTTGTCGCCGCGTCCACCCCGGTTGTGACATGCTCGGTAGGGAGTCGCAGCAACCAGTTGACCCCAGGTTGCTGCTGTGCCCGGCTAGTGGTTAGGCAGCCGCTTCCAGCTGAGGCGTCTCCCTGAACATCGGTCTTGGTCGCTCAGGAGCACTCGTACTAGGCCGCTGGCGCACCGGAGTCAGGAACGGGATCTCGGCGCTGCTGGGGAACTCGCACCAGGCCGCTCGTGCACCGAGGAGGCACGAACGGGATCTCGGACCCGGTTCGCACGGTAGCGGAACCCCAGACGCTGACACCCGAGCAATCGAACTGCCATACCCGATGACCACCCGCTAGTGATGCAGAACTATCGATGGCACTATCGATACTATCGATAGCGGTGTCGCTATGGAACTATCGATGATAAAAAAATACTATCGATAGCGCTATCGATGCTAAAAAATTCGATGGTACTATCGATAGTATTAAACCAACAGCACGAACTCATTGCAGAATAAGTTTGGTTCCCCGCGCGCGTGGTACATAGGGGAGCCGGATGAGCAGGCTGAAGGGCAAGAATGTTGACATGACTGTGTTCTTCCCCTGAGTGCTTTGCTGACACATAATCCTAAAGTCAAACTATTCAGTTGTAGCGGAAAGGAAGGCGTTACATGTAGTGGAAATGCACGGCTTCAAATTTATATTGTATTTTGTGATTTCAAAATACAAAAAAATATTAACTAAGTTTGTTAATTGTAAGGTGTAACTGGTTGCTTTTGGATGTGAATTTGTTGATGGACATATTCCCTTTCACTGCGGAAATAATTTATTTCTTTTGCCAAGAATTGCTCATAAATTAAGCGAAGCTGCTAGTAGGCTATCACAAATATTTTGGCAATATGGCCGACCCGCAACAGCATCATTATTCACACCACTATCGATAGTATTGGCACGTGTTTGTGACGGTGAAGAATGCTGCAACAAGACTGGGAAATATGGAGCTCTTTATTTGGGCGATCCTGTGACCAGAAAATCAAAACTCAAAATAAAAGCGATACAGGCTGCGCACTGAGAGCGGCGAGAACAGTCGTCGGCCGTCGAGTAATCTGATCATCGGTGGAAAGCGTCGTCTTTTATACATCAGTCATCGAGCCTTACAGCGTTATCGCTGGTGCTCGCGTAAGCTCTCGAATAAACTGACTATTCGCGTCCGGCGCGTAACCTTAACAGAATGATCTCAAACAATCGTGAAGCTTCTTGAACATTACGGCGCGGTCTGCGTCAAGCGTTGCTAAACAGTCTTTGTGGGTGAAACCCGAATACATCAAAACAAAGCAATAAACACACGTGGCAGTAATATCGCTAGTAATATTTACCATGGTACTACCGATTGCACTATCGATATCTAGTCAATAGTAGTACTATCGATTGTTTGTCTACACTATCGATAGTTTAAAAAAAAAACTATCGATACTATCGATAGTCAATTTAACGATAGTTCTGCACCACTACCACCCGCTCTCGTTCCGCTCGTTCTCTCGTGCTCTCGCGACTCTTTTTTCTCTCGGCCTACGTTGTTGTCCACCACAATCATCATAACCACTCTTCGTCACGAGCCGCCTCTCTCCAGATCTTCCACGGTGTCACGGCCACACCCCACTATGCACATCATCACAAAAGCCTTTCTTTGTGGAAAACTTTTGGTGTGATCACTGAAACAATTTTACTATCATGGTGATTCGGAATTTTCTCTCTGTGCTTCGTACACTAAGAATATGTCTAAGTGAAGTCATTAGACATTATGTTAGCGTTTTTACATGTGAGTGCCTGGTCCTAAAGTTAACGTTAAATTTGTGCTTTCATGCCGTCGTTAGAGATGCCTAAGGTCACTGTAGTAGTTCTGGGCACAAGAATATTCTTGGAAGGACACATTACTACTCTATATTCTATATTCATTCTATATTCAACCACCTCAGCGCACACTGGTCACAAACGTAAAATCTGCAGCCTAACACATAAGGAGTTTAACATAACAAGAAACTGTGCAGAAATATGAGAACACAATGTGAACACTAGCCTCCGTAAACTGTTTCATGGAATTGTGGAAAATGCTTCTTTATTCTGTTCAAAAGCTGAATATTTGAAGTAAGAACATATGTGCAAGCTAGCTGATCCTCTTTTAGTAGAGGTGACTGATTTTTGTACAGGGTGAGGAAACATGCACGCTGTGGGCCTATTCTTTTTATTTGCCTGCTGTAATCACTTGGAAAACACTGCTGCAACTGGAATGCAGGAAAGTGTAACGTCCATGAAAGCCCATTACAAAAATATCTGTCTTAAGGCACGAAAGGTCTTGCACATCGCTGATGCTCAAAGCAGCAGTACCTTACATCCTGCTTTTGTTGTATATGTGAACATTGTGTCCCAGTTAAAAAAAAAACATCTTTTCTGAATTACATCTACCTTGAATGTCCGTAGCATCTTTGTTTAAGTACTGTCTTTCGGAATGCGTTCCGCTTCTTGAAAGGGACATTTGCGTTGCGCCTTTCCTATCAGGGTTTTGTGTTATAAACCCACGAAAATGGCAAGGCCATACCACCACCTTAAGGAAAGTAACGACAGTTGCTGATGTGCACAATTTTTCGCATCGTTTGATCTGTGCAATTAACCTCTTAGTGTATTCCAGTTGTTTTGTTTTGTGTAGTGATGCCTTATGATTTTTTGCACTACGACGCAATTTTTATCAGTACAAGTGTAATTTCGTTGTTCGACAACGTATGCCAGCAGGTTTGTATAAAGTTATTACATATGCAAACATACAGGTGTGCTCTCACTTGTGTTTGGATGTTCAAACTATGAAGGCACAGCACCCTCCTGTAGCACACGTTTCCGTAGAGCACTCCTGAAGTTGTCTGGCCTGAAAAGTGTGCGGAACAAAGCGTGTGATGGCTTGCAGGCTTAAACTCTGGCTGGCGCGTGCCACCAAGCCATTTCTGCACGAGAGGTGTGTTTTCCAATGGGGACCTGCATTTGTTATAAAAAAACAAACATAAACAATAAAAATAAACTCAAAATAAAAAGCAATTTGCTACACTATGAATATGCTTGCTCCTCGGTACGTTTTCTTGTTCCAGATAAAGTGTGCGACTCGAGAGACTGCTACGAATATTGGCTTCATTTCCTGCCCTACATATCCGGCCCAAAGACGAACATTATAAATAAGCGCTTCACAATGTGTGGAAAAGTTTTATTAAATGCGAACCATTTCTTAGCGAACCTTTGGCACTTTGAGCGTTTCTATCAACGTATCAATCTAGCCGCCTCCGTCTGGGTGCTGTCATGATCGCCTCCTTAACTTGGTGTAGACCAAAATTGGCATGGGAGGGTAAAGGATTTGACGAATACAACTCTCGGTTCATGACATGAATAACCTGAAAATCTTGGCGCGTACGTCGTCCAACCCTTTCTTCCAGACACGTCTGGCACATACCCGTTTACCACTGGCCGCGGTGTACGGATATACGCCACAGCTGATTGACAGCTTATATCTACCCAGGAACGCCGAGAACAGACATTGGTAATTTAAATGCGAGAGTGTTAAGAAAAAAGATGGTTGACCCCTGTTTCATAGGAATCGGTATATCACGGAAGTGAAAGGTTTCGTCACAGAAGTAGTTTACTGTTTGGTAAATTGGTACAAGCTCGCATTGGTAAATGCGAGCTTGTACATGGTCTGCTGTTGTTTGGCAGAGACAGCCCCGCTTGATGTGGACGCGCTTACGTTGACGCCTAGTGGCACATGTCCGTACCGACGAATAACTCCCATGCTCATGATTTACATTTGCGGTAGCTGAAGTTCTTAACATGTACATACGTGTACACCGCATATGATGAATCCCGCACACGTATGGTATTAACAAGCACCTAATAAACCTTGATACTCGATATGCACTCCTCCGAAGCGTCGTCAAATGCGAAGAGAAACGAAATGCGCGTCGTGTCTTCCCTCTAGCCTGGCAGTCAATTCTCACAGGGTGAGCGGGGAACGCGGTGCGACAGCCAGGCGAGCGTCGGAGAGCTATTTTTGGATATGGATGGATGCTATGAGTGAGGCTAGGGCTAAAGCCACCACCTCGCGGTGTGTTAAACGAAATTACACTTCTATTGGAAACGCGCCCAATGGGACGGTCGCAGCAACAGAGTGTACTTTTTTTCGAGCCTGGTGTCATACATGTCACCACCCCGTTATACAGGGAACGCTCATAGCAACCATTCATGCAAGAGCACTGAGAGAGGAAAGCGTGAAAGATGAAAGACTCGTTCATGTAGCCTCCGTTGTGTGTTTGGCGGTAGCTCAGTGGGCTAAACGCCCGTCAGCCATCGTCGCGGACCGAGAGGCCATAGGTTCGACTCCTGTCAACAGAACTTTTTCTTATAGTTTTTGTTCTTTACCATTTGATGACGTTAATTTTGCCGACGTATTTCCGTCACGGAAATACGTCATGATATGTTTGGTGGACCCTGGCATAAAACACTTTCGTGTTAAAACTGACATCTGGAGCTTTGAGCAGCAGAATGGAAAGAATAAAAGTTAGGATCCCTGGAGGAACAGAACCCACCAAGCGTTCTGCGTGGCAATCAGGTACGGAGCCACGCCAGGTTTATAAACTGACTTGGAAAAACTGCCTATGCATGTGAATTGTTTTTATTTATGGATTTATTTGCAACAGTAATGTTGCGGGAGACCAGGGGAAAAAAGCTGATCGATCAGCTTGAGGGTGTCGTGGCCACCTTACACGTATGTCAGCGTAAACGGCGGGTACAAACAACTACAACAACAACAAAGTTCATACATAATATATTGCACATGGCTCATTTCCATGGTAGAAGGAAGCGCGCTTGCGTAGACAACATAAAGAAACTCGAAAACGTTTCCTTTGAGAACACAACGAAAACGAAAACAAACAGAGGACGACGTTTTGAAAGCAAGTTCATGGCAAGGATATTGTGGTAAACAGTCTTCGAAGTTCTTTAAATGAGCTTTCAGTAATGTTAAAAAGCTGCTCTTTACTAATTCTGTTTAGCAGTGCTGGTAGCGTGTACCGAAGCATTTGTTTACCGTTATTAGTGCGACATTTCCTAATTTGCTATTCCTCTGGTTTGCGTATATTGTACTTTATTAAGGTGGCCTGTAATCCTGCTGGAGTTTGTAGAGTGCTATATTTTCTTCATTAAACTAGGTTCATACTGGTGACATAGGTTATAGTTAAAGATGGACTTTACCGGGGCAATGTTGTGCCTTATAAAGAGATCACTGGTGTGTGAGAGGCACGGAGCAAGAATTCTTGAGGCGGCGAAACTGCGCTCGCTCGGGCGCCCTAATAAAGTCACGAAATCGGGCACAGCGCTCACGCGCCCTCTGTCGTGAGAGTCCGCTAGCGGAGAAGGAAAAATGCGCGCGTCCCTCTGACCGCGCTTTCCAACGAAGCTCGTCGGTTCAAGGCTATTCGTCGCCGATTCGCCGTTCGCGCTTCACGCCCGAATGAATGTGTTTTTGTGCGTCCTCGCCGGTTGCATATTTTAACGCGACAGCGTTAAAAAGCCCGTTTCGCAGAAATACCGGTGTCGGCGTCCGTGTCGGTGAGGCTAGCAACTGAGAAGGCGATGCGCACGGAGCCCGATTACGCTATCGCGTTCTACTCTTAAAGGTAAAGCTCAAGCGCAGTCCAAGTTTTTTCGGTAAATTAACGAGAAAAATGGCGTCACATGCAGGAAAATTACCACCGTGATAATTTTTGTACAACGTGAAATCTATAATTTTTGATAACGTGAACTCAATGAGTTAGGTATATTTATTTCAACGAATGATGGGACTTACCCTATGTGCCATCAATTCAGATTTAGGTTGTTGCGGCGGTCGCATTCAGATGGAGACGAAATTCTAAAGGCCCGTGTGCTTACATTTAGGTGCACGTTACAAAACCCCAGGTGGTTGAAATTTCACATTGTCTTTTTTTGAGAACAGCAGACAAGTATCCGGAACAGCGCGCAGAAAGATTGAAGGCACGGCGTCTCGTAACGACACTGGCCGTTTCGGTTTGTCAAGGAGAACTTCGCCACCAAGTTCGCCATAATAGCGCCGCCTGTCTATGTCACTGTCCGAGAAGTGCTTCTCGCAAACGTCAGCTGTCGGTCTTTTCTTGGTATGGCGCGAGCCCACGCTTCCAACCTCACTGGGTCACTAGGAACTACGAAGGTAATTAGCTTCTCCTTGCAGGACGCGTACCCACTGCTGCAGTTCGGCACGACACATTTCCGCCCCATCCTGAAGAAGCACTGGTCGAAATCTGCAAAGCACTCTCCTTTGTCGCGGCGTGAAAAGCGCGCGCAAATATCGAGGAGTCGGCGCCGCCGGCGCAACGCGCGTAAGCCACTGAGAGCGCTAACGAGAGAGAATCCAGCAAAAGCGAAGGGAACTTTCCGTCCAAAGGCCACCTGCGCATGCGCGCGCACAACATGCGAGAGAGGAGCGAGGATCGCGTGCATGCGGCGGCAGACGTCGTCTGCTCAGGGGCCACTACTAGCAGTTCGTTCCAAGCGCTGTACGGCCTATAATTCTGGCAGTATCGATTAGGAGCTGCAGCTAAAATATCTGCCATATCTACCGATTGATGTTACAGACAGAAATTTTAGAAATTTTACATTTTACGAGGCGCTATCACGATTTTTATGCGTCGCGTCCATAGAAGAGCATGTAAAAGATGGCAACAGGCCGAAAGCGTCATCTGTCGTGCTTCGGCGTAACCGCATTCCGCCGTGACGCTATCGCGCCGCCCTCGCGCGCTGCCGCGGCCGAGAGATTCTCCTCCTCAAATACTTCTTTCTCCGTGGTGAGAGGTATGAAACCTTGCATGTTAATCGGAGCACACGTTTTTGTAATACTGCGAGCTTGTCAATGTTTACTTTTCTGGTGGTACCCCAGTCTAGCAGTCCATAATTAAGTACCGGTACGAAAAGAGCGTTATACAGAAGCATATTGATGCTTGTAGGGCATTCGAAAAAGACGCGGCGCATCGCACCTATTGTACTGGATATTTTACTACTTAGGTGGTTTATGTGGTCATCCCATGCCATGTGTTCGTTGAAATAAACGCTTTAAGTTTTTATTGATGGCACGAACTCAACTGCGTTATTTAACGTTATAGGTGCTAGTTGAACGGTCTTGTTCCGCGGTCCTAAGATTGCCTTAGTTTTGCTGATGTTAATTTTTAAGTTGTTTTGAGTTGTCCAGTAATTTATTTTCGATAGCGCTTCGGGACCTCTATCAATTACGTCCATTTCTGAGCTTCCTGAGAAAAATAAACTGGTGTCATCTGCGTATGTAATGAATTTGGCTGTATCATAAATCGTTGGGATTTGGTTGATATAAAGTAAAAATAAAAATGGTCCCAGGACACTTCCCTGGGGAACACCACATATGACTGGTTTTTCGTCTGATCTTTCTGATGCAAGAATTACAGACTGACTTCCATGTTTTAAATATGGGGAAAGTAAAGAGTGTGCTATGCCTCTAATGCCATAAGATTCCAGCTTGCTCAACAAAATGCTATGGTTAACAAGGTCGAATGCATTTGAAAAATCTAAGAATATACCCAGTACCATTTCCCCAAATTCGAATTTCTCTAATATAAATTCTAATATAAAAATGTAGGTGCAACGTCGATTGTGATTGTGGTGCTGGCTATCTAATTTTGCAAGAACGCAGTAAACACTACATATGTACTCCGACGATACAACCGTCATATGAGATTTAACGTCGGTGGGTCCAGTGTTGGCTCCGCGTTTATAGCAGTCTAATAAACATAACATTTGTATTCCTGTGATTCAGCAAGCTATATTGAAGCACTGCTCGACCCTGGAGAAGTACATTAACGAAAGTTGCGTATGATATCGGCATCATTGCACCATAAAGGGCATTGATGCGAATGGTGCCATTGCACCATAAAGGGCTCTAACGTGAAGGCTGACGTTACGTCGCATTGTAAGTTTCCCTTTAAACGCCAGTGTTGTCGTTGTCGACATGCCTGGCAAGCCCACAATGTGCACACAGCTACACTTAGAAAAACATATCGATCCACCTCGTAGCGCTTGGCTCAAAGCGTTAAAATGCAGCATAGAAGTACGCGCTGACTGCTTCGCATGAAACTGATTCCCACAACGCGTGGGATCTGCCGTTCTTTTTTTCTCATTTTGTTGGTTAGAGCAAAACCCCTGTCTGCCATGACTACTTGGTTTGAGAACAAGTCATCCATGAAAGTGGAGTCCTCGACAGTGAAATTATTGGATGCCCGCCCACCATAGCCATCAGAGACGAAAATTACAAATCCGGTAGGGGTAACTGCCACCAGATGCTTGATTGTGTTTCCCCATGAACTGTAAGTTTGCCCTCTAGCATTACTTCTCTTTGGTCGCTGGATATAGGTACATCTGTGCAATCTATGATGCATATTGTGTCGACTTATCCAGCTGCTCTCAAGGATGTGGCATGATAGCGCGAATGGGTTCTATGGGTTTCATGCGGTACAACACATCAACCATTTCACGCAAAACTTTTCCAGCGTGGGATACTCATATGCCAAATCTCATGGCAAGATCAAAGTACAGCAGCCTTAGACGCAGCCACATAAAATTTAGGAGGGCCTGGACAGCTGTGGTGATCACAATCTTGTTAGGTCCCGCTAGGGACACCGTGGCCACCAGTTACCAAAAACCGTCACAGCTAAGCCCAGTGTGAATATTGCATGCAGGCTCTGTTCGGTCCTCAGACAGTGTTTTTCCTAGGGTTGTTCCTGTCTGTGTTTCCATGGACCTGGTTCGTGTGACAGGTGCATAATATGAGCGGTCCGTTTCAATAGCCTCCCATGGGTCTTCCCACTGCGCACTGGAGCTTTGAACTTCAGGCTCAGCCTAGCAGCTCACGCAGTGTTTCTCTTCAGTTTCAATTGTACTTTCGGCTTGCTTAGTGGATCTCAAGACGGGGGGAGGGGAGTCAATCTCTATGGCTCCATCACTCTCTTTGTACTTCTGGCATGGATTAGGAGATCCGCAGCCTGGTGTGTCCACTGATGCAGGGGGCTGCTCTGCATTATACCCGCAGGCAGTTTCCTCTGAACCCTGCAAATATAGCGAATACGCTGTTTTAACAGGAAAGCTGTTTATTAAATCGTTCATGGTCCGCCATACCAAACAACTATGTGATAAGAGAATGAATGTGGGCCCAGGATCCGTATGAATTAACACGGCAGTCACTTGTTTTTACACACAACACAGACTATATTACAACACATGATAAGTTGAACGCTCTACAAACAAGATAACACTGATAATCACACTGGGATGTAGCAGTCCTATTCGCCTAGACACACATGAACTCTCCTACTCACCGGTACGTAGTTGATGCGGTGAGGGTTGTCGTAGACGCTCCACGAGGCAGTCGGAAGTCCCGCGCCTCAATATGACTTGACCAGGCTCTGATGGGGTAGTGGTAGAACTGGAGGCCGGCAGGGCACCAGGCCTCAGTCGCCGGTCGCAGGCACGAACTGCGGGAACCTCGTGTCACCTGGGCAGCAGGCGGTTGCGCCTTTTTTGCCAGGGCACGAACACCCAGGCCACACTTCCTCACGTCCGGTACACCCCTCAGGTCTGCATAACTGCAGGACACCCGGCCGAGGGAAGCAGTTCACAGCGGGACATCAGGCTAACCAGGTCCGCATGGCTGCAGGACGCCTGGTCAAAGAACGTCGCGACCCGAACCGCCGATCAACCAGCTGCCGTTCGATCGTGTCACGCTCCTTCTGTCCAAGCTGCCCGCCGCGCTCGCTCTGAGTCTTCCTCCTCGTCAGAGGCACATAGCGAAGAGAAGAACTGCCGTTTCCTCTTCGCTTCGTCGCAGCCACAATTCACAACATCACAAACTGTAATCATAAAAGGGTATGTGCCACAGAAATTGGGTAAATCCCACTATCCACCACTGGTCCACTAAAAATGAAGGCAACAGTTAGCCCAACAAATGACCGCGAAGCGACGGGGGCGAGCTGAAGCGATGGAAGGCCTACGCCACCTACGAGGTGCCCGGAGGTGCGAACGCTTGATTTGAGCGGGAAGTTTTGTTTCTGGACTTTGGACATACGTTTCGTGTCTGTGTCATGGTCTCTAGATGGCAAAACACAACACAGGAACACTGAGGACAACGAAAAATTCTTTATGCGAAAAACCACTAAACTTGATACACAAGAAGTAGTGAAAAAACAAAAGCCCGACTATATAAACAAAGATCCCTTGTCCACACTTTCCCAAAAATCAAAAAAATATTTACAGTTTCGTCACTGGTTGATGTCCTTGAGGTGGGGCTCCGGTGCTGCGAAGTGCGTTGCTTCGCCGGAGCACGACCGTATGTTGCACCGTCGGATACCCGTAGTTGCCGGTCACCGCCGCGTCACGTACTTGCAGCGACTGTACCGCTCGTCATCTGGTGCGCGATCCACGGGGCATAGCCGCAGAACATCTGCGCGTCCTCAGGAGAAGGGTCTCGCTGGTGTGTGCTGGTCACCTTCCTGGCCACACCTCTCAGGTCGCAGTACGTTGCTGCGAATGCTGGGGCACTTTTCCAGGGGCTCTCCTGGCGGACCTCAGGCGACCGCCTTGCCACCACCACAGCTTGTCCGCGGCTCTTGCCGTTCCCAGCGCGCTCTGCCTTCTCTCCTGCTCCTCGCCGGCCACGTCGCCTTTCGTGCCCGTTCTTCTCCCTCTTCTTCTTTGCGTTTTTTTTCAAATATCTTTCAGTGCACAGTCTTCTTATTTGTTTATTCTATATTTCTTTCGTTTGATATCCGTCTTTTCTCTCATTTCTTCTTACTCTT
The DNA here is from genome assembly GCF_013339695.2 of Rhipicephalus sanguineus. Taxonomy (NCBI): domain Eukaryota; kingdom Metazoa; phylum Arthropoda; class Arachnida; order Ixodida; family Ixodidae; genus Rhipicephalus; species Rhipicephalus sanguineus. Next base: position 120,717,934 of record NC_051179.1, on the reverse strand, counting down.
CTCCCACAAGTCGACACACTCCTGACAATGATACGTCCTCCTTTTGGCGAGTTTTTCGGCATAAAAAACTGCTCCTGGCGTCGCGGGGCCTGCCGTCGTCAATGTGTGTCATATACACGCTCTCTTGATGCACTTTACCGGCGCACTCACATCACACCACTATCACTAATCACTTCACCACACATCACGACTATTTCACTAATCGTTACATGTGTGGTTCAACACTTCACAAGTGACATAAAAGCACTGTGTCTACTGCACCAATACCACGAAATGTTATAACAGTAAGGTGAAGTCCCACACACTCGCTTACAGTAGAGAAGTCACTATGCCGACTACTCAACACATTCGACAGTTTGCTGTCTCGAAAACTTTCGTGTTGGGAAACTGCATGAAGAAAGTACTCGAACATACAAGCAGTAGTAACAACTTGATGAGGGCTAGTTGGTTCATAATTAGAACAAAGAAAGTAACAGCGCGAATGGAACACGGACGACAAAGGAACAAAGACCACGGGACAAGCGCTGACTGCCAACTGAATGTTTATTTCAACAAAAACCAGCCTTTTATACATTCTCAGAATGAACATGCGCACAACACTCGCTAAGCACACTCACAATCTTTCTTTTAAGAAGTTTACTTCTCTCTCCGAGAGTAGAATAGAGGGCGAACTGATACACTTTTCACCTTCGTTATGGATCCAAAAGGATCCAGCAGGCTACCCTTCTCACCCTGTGACCGTTAGCACAATGTTTCTTTTTCGCTTGCCCGTCTACTTGCAGCATCCCTCCACAAACTTTTTAACATCTCTTCGCAAAGCCGGCCAGAACACTAATTTAGTTAACACCGTCACCGTTCGCCTCACTCCTTTATGCCTTTTCGCATGAAATTTTTCCAATACAGCTGTCCTATACCTTGCCGGCACCATCAATAGCATGCACCCTCTCCCTTTGTGCAAGAACTTTCTGTAACCCACGCCTTTATTCACTACGCACGTCACACCTGCTCCCGTTCCTTCCTTCGTTGGCTTATCTCCAATCCTACGCTCTGCATCTTTCAGTGTCTCATCATTTCTTTGCTGCTTCCCTAGCTCAGCTGTGGGTATGCCTAACTCATCTAGTGTTGCAGACGTGTTCACCTCTGGTCCTACCTCTTTTTTACCCAAAGTCTCATTCGGCTCCATTGCATCCCTTTTTGCATCTTTCGCCTTTCCTACGCAGCCACGTATGCATGCACTAGGCATTTCCCATTGTGCCACTCGGTCGTCAACTGCTCTTACGCCTTTCGCATTACCTAACACCACGTCATACAAGGGCTCTCTTACACACAAGGCAGTTCGACGTCCTGTGAAATATGGACTGTATGACATTACTGTGGCCTCCGACAAATATCTCTTTGACCCATCTGCCAGCACCACTCGTGATGTTGTTCCTGTTAGCTCCCTGTAGTTCACCAAACTTCGTCTAACCAGCACGGTTCTAGCACCGGAGTCTCGAAGTACCGATGTACTTTTCTCGTTCACTGACCCTTTGACAACCGGAATGCTGACACTCTCCAGGCCAACTGTGGCCACAGCTGCAGTTACTATATTCGGTACCTCTCTTTCCTTTGTGTCATCTTTGTCTGCTTCTCTGTGAGCTAATATCTCTGCTACTTGATCTCGCGGTTTCTGTCGACATTCCTCAGTCTTGAGACCTCTCATATTACACGCCTGGCAATAACTTCTTTCACGTTGTACACCGCATTCCACTAGACAGTTACGGGCTTGATGGCCGAGCCGATTACAGAGGCAGCACCGTTGCTGCATCTGCTGCTTTCTATGCTCATTATTTCGGGGCTCCAAATTCGTGTCTTCCTCTCTTCTGATCCTCTCTTCATCCATATGTCCTAAATTTCCAATTGCCTGAGCTTCCATGTATCGGTCGGAATAATCAGCTACCTCATCGAATGATCCCAGCTTCCTTTCCTTTAGAAACACGCACAGCTTTGGGTGACAACAAGCAAAGAATTGTTCTCTAACCACGCAGTCACGCACAGGCTCCGTTGAAGTGTTTTGGGAGTATCAGCCATCTACATCTATCTGTCAAAGTAGGTAGACAAGCCACAAACTGCTTCCCGTTTCGCCGTCTTCGGGCTTACATTTCCGAAATCTTTCGCGGAAGCCTTCAGCAGTCAGTCTGAACCGCTGAAGCAGTGCTTTCTTCACTTTGTCATAGTCCATTGACTGGGGAGGCGGGCATTCTGCCAAATACACTCAAAGCTTTGCCTACTAAACAGAGACTAAGTGCTGTCGCTCATTCCCTTCTATCCCAATCTTGTCCCAAAGTGATACTTTCAAACCGGTGCAGGTAGGCATCTAAATCATCTATCTTATCATCAAATGGAGCCATTAGCTTCCATAGACAAATGCTCTTAGCTCTCAGCAACTCCCTTTCAAAAGAAACCGACAATCGACTGCCATCATCTCCGGAAATAGAGGCATCTGCCAGCCCAAACTTTAAGAGCAGAACCTCTTTCTCAGCTTCACGCGCCGCGCTAGCCTACTTTTCCGCGCGTTCAAACAAGGTAAGCGACTCCTCCCGGCTGAGTGCCAGCGCAGTCGCTATTTCCAACAATTTCTCGTAATCCATGCTCCCGTGCTGTGAGCGACCAAATGGGTAGGATAATCAATCCTGGCAGGCCTGCCAATTTTGTCATGGTCTCTTGTCACAAACGAGCGCTTTGGTAAAGCTCGCGCGCGGCCGCTTTCAAACGGCAGCAAGATAGAACGGCGCGAGCCGCTCGCCCAAGAAGCGCGAACGACGAAAAAACAAGCATCAAAAGACGCCGACTCGATGCGGCGCTTCACCGAAATTTCTGCAAAACGAGCTCTTTTAGCTGTCGCGTTAATACTACCGGCGCTGGTCACTGAAACTTGGATAGGAAGAAACAATCTCTGACCTAGTGGGACTAGTGATTGTTATACTTTACAGGAAACGTTTGGACAACTGAGGCCTTTCTCTGGTAAAAAGGCAACATTAGGGCTTACTCTAACGCCGAATTGATAGGGGGTGCGACAATATTCATGGCTCTTGCATTTTTTTCTTAATTGCTTAAGTGCTACGTTTCGCTTTGTTCTTTTGCTTCATGCCAAGCTTAGGACGAACCATCAATCTTCCGAGCACACCAGCATATCACATGTTTGCCCTCCCATATCTGAGAACAGAAAAGCGTGTTCTGCTCCCATCGTCTATTTACAGCCATCGCAGCTGAATATAAAAAGGCGATATCAATTGTAGCGCTGTAGGTCGCCTTGGAGGCAAATAATGTCGCTCGATTCTCATCGTGTGTCCCTCAGACAGGTCACGCGCGTGCAGTCGGCTGTAGTGAAGCAATACAAGGTGGTCGCCGCCGGTGTATCCCCGCAGTGGCCTGCGTTTCAACCGCAATGCTTCCTGAACTCATATTGACATGCGTAGCAGGCATCACTATGGCTTCATCAGTTTCAGTGCAGAATACGCAAGAGATGCGTTGGCGTGGTGCTCCACTGAGTGAGTGCAATATTTGGAATACTCTATTTGGCATCGCATATCAAGACAACCAGAACACGAGGAAGCAAGGGATTTTTTTGGCTTACCGTGCAGCTGAGAAATGCATAAATGAGAATTATTTACATTGTAGCTTTTATTTCTTTTGTTATGCCGCTAAAGGCCCCCGAAAATATATTACATAGGGGGAATATATGCACGAAAAACTGCGAGCTTTGTCCGTTATAGAATGGAAAAGTCGTACAAAATTGGGAAATCTAGCCAAATACACAAATAAAGCAGAGTAGAAAGTACGTTAGGCAAGCAAAAAATTCGAGGACAAAAGTTTGTCACTAAAAAAACAAAAAAATCTTCATCGCATCGGATAGAGCTCAATACTGATGAGGCAGTAAGACCAGTTAATTGTTGGTGCGATGATGCGCCGCCCGCCCCCTTGCTTCGCCCGCTCAAAGCGATGGTCATGCGCTGGTGGACGGCGAATCAACGCCAGCTCCCCTGGAGACAACGGATTGTTAATATCTCGAAATCATTAGCAATAAACCCTATGTCTCTTAGTGTGTCTACACTTTCCTTAGCCCACACCAAACGGTACGATACTGTAAGCGTAGAAGCACGTCCCGCGAAACTAGGGCACAAAGCTCCTGGTGCATGTACTTGGAAGTTTTCGTTACGTGGGCATCGGATAGTCATACGCGCACACCACCGTTTTCCTAAAAAAATTACATGCATTGACAGGAGCGAGACATTGTACGTAATCAAGAAACATAAAATAGTGTATTTTCTTGCTCGTTGACGACCAACGCAATAAATAGTTTTTTTTTCATGTGTTCGTCTAGCTGCGTCCCCTCGTTGCAACTTCAGCGCAAGAACGTATCAACTTACGCGCGTTTTCGCATCGGCTAGCAGATCGCGATTTCGGTGTCATCACGTGTGCCTTGTCTGTGGCGTTCGTTGTCACCTACCGGTTTCCTGAGCACGGAAACTACCGGTTTCCGGAGCACTCGCCCATATAGTTCACTATACTCGCGCATTAAACATGGCGCTAATGTCTGCTGTAATGAACAACGTACGTGATTTTGAGTTAGAAGATCGTGCCAAGGCACCCCTTTTTGCTTCCTCGAGTTGCCTCAGCAACCGAGCGGTGGCGGTGCTCTCTTGCGTGTCTTGCGCGTCCTCTCAGCATTCATATCCTGTTCTCCATATACATATGTTGCGCAGCACGCAGCATGCAAGAATGAATTTTCTTAACCACTCTGGCGCGTGAAACTCGAGCAACAAAAGCTCGCGAATCCTGTTCTTCAGAACTCCAAGGGCGTTCTCGACCCGCACGCGCTTTCGGCTCAGACTGTAGCTAAATCTCTTTTCCTCTGCGATCATATGTCCATGGTCGCGGTACGGCGTCATGATGTACACACGGAGTGGGCACGCCGCGTCTGCTACGGGCCTTTTGCGATCAGGTCTGAGCAGTGCCTCGAGGGGATCGCTTAAAATTGAAACTGGCGGTCCACGACCTCCGAAGTTACCCGCAGCCTGCCGGCAGAAGTTCTCGGAGGCCTGGTATTTTTCGAGAAAATTTGCAAACCTGCCGCGCCAGGTGGCGCTCATTACGCTCCTGTCGCCACGCTGTCACCCCCAAAAGACACGACCCGCGTGCCGTCACCGCCGCCGCACATGCGGAGACTACCCTCATGAAAAAGGCCCATTATGTGGAAGCGGCGAGCCTCGCAGATTACGTGTAGCTCCGTGCTCACGAAAGGTAAATCGTAAAAGTTTGCGTCGTTCATGACGACGACCCGACGGTACGTAAAATACATCCAAAATAATCCACCTGCATTGCAGATTCCCTGCAGAGTTTACGTCGGGGTGTCGTGCCTGTCAAGGAAGCTGGCCTTGGCTGTTCTGTTAGGGCACTGGGTCCGAATGTGTGTCCCGTCCATTCCCCAAGGACGTTCGGGAATCTCGCTATCAGAAATAAAATACAACAGGGAAGAGTAATCATTGGTGGCTTAGATCATGGGTATGGGATATTGCACGCACACGGCTGAACTGACGGCGTGAAGCCAGCGACAATCCCGTGCGCCTGGGCCTCGCTATATATTGTCTAAATTTGCGAGGTGATAACGCTTGAGGCGAGCGCTCCTCTTTAATTTTGCTGACAGTTAATAAACCGTGATGAGCTCTTACCTTTAGATACTGCAACTAGGATGCGCGTCAGCGTTGCTTACGTGATCTGACCGTATGCTGACTCTTGTACAATCGTCCATGTACAGAATACATACATACCGCCTCAAGCAGACACTCGTCTGCCGTTTCTCCTTCTGTGCGCGGTATCTACAGGTACGTAGGATCGACAGCCTCCAGAGAATCCGCGCGACCCGGGTCGCCACTCCATGGAGCATGCTTCCTGCCGTCCGAAGTAGCTGGGCTACTGATGGAATTGTGACTTTGTTCCTAGCAAACCTGTCGAAGACGTTATTTGATAAGTACAGCCACACACACACACACACACAAAAACTTATACCCTTCAGGAGCGAACGTTGCATGTTTTCACGTAAGGTCCTGAAGCGATGTATGCTTCACTGAATCATTGGTGTATGCAGAAACATTTCCATAACATAGACATGAACATGCCTAACGTTTGCCTTGACATAATATATACACTACACCTTTAAACGACGTGCAATATCGGCGACACCATGGTTTCGAGCTGAGGGGCGCAAGGTAGGGAATTAGATTCTCAGCCAGGGCGCCAAATACTGATCGTAAAAGAGTAATTGTTGGGAACTAAAAAGCCACACACATATAAGCAACGGCAAAGTATGCGTTTTCAACAACGTGAGTGTGTATAGTGAGAGACCACATGGCCTCTCCGTGTTTACATCTGTGTGCGGCTGTGAATTATGTACTATTGCAGCCGCAGGAACTAAAGACATGTAGAGTCACGTTTCCCCGGGACGCCGCTCTCGCCATGTATTGTCAACAGAAACGACTTAACGCCAGCACAATAGCACCTTTAACGACTTAAAGGTGCTATTGTGCTGGCGGAGTCTTTCATTTATGCATTTACCCGACTGGCCTATATACACATTGCCGCAGGAGAGGGCAATCCTATAGACCACTACAACAGAGCATGAAACAGTTTCAAGAATGCATCAGTTCCAACTCGCCCACCTCTCTACTTGACTGTGTTGAATTACAGCACAGTCCATGGATTACAGTGAAACAAAGAACATAAAAATTGGCCTAGCCATAATCACAATGCTTTCCACGAGTGAGGTGGTTGGGAGGAAAAATACACATATGAGAAAACGGCTTTAAATGTTTTGGAAACGTTGCAACTTCAATAAAAAGCCTCGGGGTTATAGTATTTAGCATCACTGTCATGACACATCCTCTTAGACCTCTGTCTCTTGGTTTGTCCACTTTCGCGTGCTTTTTTGAGACGCAGCTGGTCTTTTTCTTGAAACCTCTCGAGAGCAATGGCACCAGAACGTACACCCAATGTGGCACACATTTCCGAGTTCATCCGTAGGCATCCTGAATTATACTTTAATACTGCCTCATTTACCGCTGCCTCTACAGCAAAGAGTGAGGCATGCTGGTCCTTGGATAGTAGTGACCAAATCACGGAATGCAAGCTTTCAGCTGCATTCTGTGTCTTCCCCCTTTACACCGCTCAAGCAGCTGCGTATCTGCAAGGTGTTGATACACCGGCAACAGGGGTTGGGCAACTCTGCCTGAAAGGTTAAACTTATGCGCTGGTTGTGCTTCTCCTTTTGCCTCTGCAACTCTGTGCTTGCACCTGCTGGTAGGGCCAGGTGGACATAGCTCATTGTGAGGACTCTCATCAGTGGACGTGACCTGGTAGTAGGTCGCCATTACAGCATTGTGCATCGCAACAAAATCGTTGCTGTTGTTGCGGAGAGCTATTCCATAGTAGTTTGTAAGTCTTGATGAGGTCTTGCGTAAGGCCTCCTTTGCCGCCTAGTGGCTCCCCTTTCTTAGCTTTGCTGACAAGATAGCGGAGGGCGGTGCGCATCCTCTTCTTTACACGATTTATACAGTCCTTTTTAGTTATTTATATGTAACTATAGGGCTGCTCCACAAACGCCAGCCAAACTCGGCTGTCGCCATCAGAAACCACACTGCAGTACCTTCTACCATTCTTCGTCAATGACCGCCCAGAAAGCTGCAGCACGGCCTCCGCCTCCATGCGACCAGATCCAACGTCCGTGTTTTTTTTTGTACTGATGGTGCGGCCTCCACCGGGGATACGCAGGGTCGTTCTGGGCCGGTCCTAGATAGCACCCGAGGCAGAAATTGGACAGGACAAACTCTGTCGTGCACAAGCGTTGTGTGGAACTCAATTATTGACCCAACTCCGATATGCGACTGATGACCACGCGTCATCCAAGTACCGTCGTATACAACGGTGGCATTGTTAGAAAAACCAATGTCCATCTCTCTGTACACTCTTTTGACGGCACTAACCGCATCTGCAAATATGGCGTCTGAAATCACCTCAGCTGCAGGCTTGAACAACCGTTTCAAAGCGTCTTGGTAGGTTTTGTGATGCAAGCCGCGGGGATAAGCGTTCATGATGGCCCACATCAGAGCGGTCTGTCACTTAACAATGATTTTTATCGCTTGCTTTGAGCGAATGTTGACGTCAAACATTCTGGAGTCGTCCTTCCTTTTAGAGGGCCGGTGGGAGGATATGCTGCCACATTTAATGCTGACAGCGCCATTTTCACTGCCAGACCCAGCCTCGTTTCAAAATTCACGCCCTCAGAACTTTTTCGGCATTTCGGGCAGAGTGTGTCAGCCAGCAGTGCGTTGATAGCAGCAACTTGCACAGGTCCAAATTCATCTCCAAGTGTTCCAGAAGTTTCCTCTTCACCTTGCTGGCCCACCAGAGACAGCTTCCGCTCAGTAGCGAACACCGCGCGAAGAGAGTCGCGAACGCTTGCGCCTCCGCCGCTCCCGCTGACACATAGTGTCTCCAAGCCCGCCTGAATGGTGCGATGCTCGGTTAAAGACGTTGTGCAGCTTGTGGAAGCAATGGCACACGGTGAATCGTCGTTCACATCGAAGCTCGTCGACGGTCGGGGATCCCTCGTAGATAACGGGCGCACTTTCGCAGACTTAGCTGGCGCCGGCGACCTGTGATCCCAACGGTAGTCGGCGATTTCATCTCGGCTACGTGAGCGCGCACCTCCGAGTTGAGCATCGGGGGTCACGGTACACGCCGAAGCATTTGATACGTCCTCCGTTGACCGTGCCGCGTAACTATCACCACACGACAACAGCGTTATCGATGTTGTCACATTACGATTGTTCGATTCACCGCTGCGTTCTTGGGGGTGTTTCGGTTCTAGGCCACTTGGCATGTTATCTTCATGTTCCGTTAATGCCACTGCAGTCGTCGGATGTGCCGCAGCTCCCTGCAACGTGCGCCGCTTTTTAGCCGTAGGACACTTGCGCTTTCGTTTTCCAAACGCGTGACTCGTTGCAAACTTCTTTTTGAACGACCGAGATTCCATAACGACGTGCGTGAAATACTCGACAGGTGGTTTTCGAAGCAGACGACAGCGGCGGTTACGCGACGGAACGTGGTTTTCGAAGCAGATGACAGCGGCGGCTACGCGTCTGTCGTAACAGCGGCCAATGGGGAGCCTCCTTGCAGTGCGCGAGCCAATCGGAAGACCGCTTTCATAAAACGGCCCTCGGGTTACTCGTGTGACCACGTGCCCTTTTTTTGCCTTTTGCGCGTTTCCTACTCACCGGTGACGTTTCAAACGTGGAAAGCGGGAAGGCGTAGCGTCGGCGTTTCAAAAGACACCAAGATGACGGCGATCGCTGGCGCGAACGATCAACAATTGCTTAGTTGCTTCTCTCTCTCTCTCTCTCTTCATGAACATCGGTGTTGTCGCGCGATATGTGGCGCGCTGAGAAACGTATTTCTTTCGGGCATTCAGAGTACGTTTTCAGCCAAATCGTTTTGGTGCAGCATAGAAAAGGCGTTGCAGATGCCGAAATGTGTGATTTCCGAAAATTGACTTCAAGATTTTCGCGATCTGATTCCCGCGTCCCCCCTTAAGCTACCTCAATGGGGCTTAAAATACGTCATCTGATGCGGGAGTAGTCACAATTTTTCGCTTCATAAAGTGTGAAGCGGGAAAAAATAAAACGATAAGAACAGCAATAGGTAAAGCAGTTTCCAAAACGTGATGTGTACGTATGGATCATACAGAATTGGACAGATCAAAGAAACGAAGGTCACTGCAACAGGGCACAAAACACGTCATTACTCATTACACGTGTTCACCATTATTAGGCAAAACACGCGCCAACGTTTTCGCAAGCAAGATACACCGTTAATGACATAGTACACAACGCACAATTTTGTCAATTCTACCGCTACTAAAGGTCAGCCAAAACGCCGCTGTCTTTTCACCGCACACCACACGACACAGATAAAGCAGTACATTTTCGAAGACGATGCCGCTGTTCTTCGCACGGACCACGACGTGGGTTCACTTCACCAATTTAAAAACAGGCCGCCCACATGGCTGTTTTCAACACATCCACCCTTATGTTCTCTGGCACATACCAGAACTAGACTTGCGCACTCGTACGGTGACGATCCGGGGAATGAGAGATCCCCGCGCAGCAGCCAATCGGAGAGCAGCTGCACCGCCAACGCCATCTAGCGTACCTTCACCTAACCGCGATATTGTACGCATGTCTATGGGACAGCGCCCTCTCGGAAACGAGACGAGAAATGGAGATGTTGACACAGAATGCATACAGTGCCATCTAGTATATCGTCACCCAACTGCAGTTTGCATGCATTTCTATGAGTCAGCGCCCTCTATTGTACGATAAGGGAACGCTACGGGGTACGCCGGATGGATCGACGATCGACAACCTACCAGTTCTCGCTATAAGGAGCTCCGCCCCTAAAAAAAAGAAGCGAATGAAAGAAACGAAGTGAAATCTGACGCACGTTCACAAACTATTGCTTCCAAGCGAGGCAAGTTAACAATAGCAAGTTCCGCTGGACATTTGAAAAAACAAGTCACCGGTTGTTCCGATGCTTGCATCGACAGCAGCGGCGAACTCGTTGGCCGCGTGTGATGCTTCTGGAGCGGACCAGGAGCCAAGTCTGGCCAGCAGTCGTAAACAGAGGTGATTTCAGAGGCAACAGGTAGGCGACCTCTAAATGCGACCAGGAAGATCTACCCACGTATGGATCTGCCACGTCGTGGCTGGCGGGTGGCCCTTGTTCTGGTCCCGTGGCTTGCCACTTGCTGTAGAAAACCCGTTCGCCAATTAAGACGGCGACGTCTGGCCGCCACGGGGCCGCTAAGGACCAGGATCTGGTGTCGTAGCAACAGGAACGCCTCGGATTCACGAACTCCCTGTTCCGAGAACCTCTGGGGACCATTTTCCGCTGTCGGCACCTTCGTGCTCGAGCTGTGAAGCCATCTACAGAGCCTAGAGGGTTTGACGTATTAGATGGCAATAATGGACCTCGCTGGGTGGCAGAGCGAAGTTGTGCAAGGTTGTGGCAGGATAAGTGTGTGCTTCCAGTGTGGTTGGGTCATGCAGGGCACAATTGAAATTCTGGACATCAGAAAGCGCCGGTATGACTAAAGGAAACGTTTGTTTACGTCTTCACCTGCAATTTCATATCCAAACAATGCAATCATTTTTGTAGATACCCAGCAACCTCTCTCTACGGTGCGCCTTGTTTTTTGGGACAATGTGCACCTTGTCCCACAACATCACATCTTCATCTCAAGCACTACACTCAATTTGAGATAATTACTTCGCTATGTTCCAGAAAACACGCTTACCTGCGCTCTGCTGCACTAGTGGCTTCTTTTAGTTAAGTGGTTACATCAGTTGTTCTCCATGGGGGTGCGCAAAGCCGGTTTTGGGGTTTCGCATGACGCATCCTCGAAAAAACCACGTTTTTTGGACGCACTCTATGTACCGTTACAGCGAAGTCCCTAATTCGCTCCACGAATGAACATAGCTTCATCCACGAATTCGCGAAATGCTGTATTTTTTTTTTTTCGAAAAAAAAAGGTAATCTGAGTAAATTCTGCTCTCCTAGTGCTCTTTCGCTTGGAAGTACGGAAAAAAGAGGAACGCTCCTTCTTTTTGATTTGGACACATGCCCTCATTGCGTCGTTCAAATGCGCCTGCTTTTACGGCTTTGTACGGCTTCTTCATATCGCGAAGTTTTGCTTTCGGGTTTGACACCCATACTTGCAGTCTCCTATACTGCTGTTTCAAGTTATTGTGTCGGCGGTGCGTGGCTCGTATCGCAGCAGTGGTACGCACCACCTTGTGCTTTTTTCGCATTAGGAACAGCCTTGCCTTGGAGCATGGTCGGCATTTTGCTCCTGCATAGAGTTATCAATAGTCCTTAGTACACGTTGGCGTACCGCACACATAAGCACACACGCACGCGCGCAGCTAGGGCCGTATATGCATATACGCTTTCTCGACTCGATAGCCCAGTAGGAGCGCTCTAGATGAAACTTGCTCCCCCCCCCCCTACTCCGCTAATGGTGAACCCTGCGCACGCATATGCCGACATATGTTGGGCTGTGGGCTCAGGATGCAATATCATGCGCCTGTTGGTGGGCGGCGTCATTACATGGGCTTGCGGAGCAAGTAAAGTGCGTCCGAAAGCTCCGATACACAAGCATTTTGAGTATCAAACCGTTCTCTTTCAGGTATCAAACAGTACCAAAACAAAGTTCATTAGCAGTCCGCTCTATTTCCTAGACCAGCCCGTCGACTTCGAGTGCCAGATGCCTTTGCTCTTGGGCAGATTGATTTTCTTTTATCAGCAAGTCGTGCTTCAATCCCTTTTCAAAGAATATATAATTTGTATAAGGTATTATTAGGACACACCACAGGTGTGAAGGACGTAAATGAATGGTAAACAGAGAACATAAGAAACGTGCTTTGACTTTATTTCAGTTTAGTTGAAAATTAGAAAGTCATAGCACTCCATCGCCTCTTAGGAGCTCTTGAAGTTACAACAAAACAGATACCACGTTATGCACCAATTTGTACAGCAGGGTGGGACGTGGAAGCGGCCGCCTCAACGTGGTCAGTCGTAGTTGGTCTGCATCCTATTTGGTTCGGCGAAGCATCTGTGGACAATGCTTGGGGGTAGAAGGCTGCTCAGTGACTACGCGGGCTGCTTGTCCACATTGTGAATTGTGGTGATGTCCCCGCATCTTCGCTTCTGACGTCTTCGTGATTGATAATTTGTTCAAAAGTCCGCGTGGCGCGGTGTTCTATGTCGGTGCATGCTTCGCATACAATGAACCGTCCGACAGTCACATCAGAAAGATATTTGCCAAGGGGTCAGGTGCCTTGATGACATTTGCGTCGTACGCTGAACATGCCACAAGAATGGTTTACTACCGTCTACCAGGACAGTTAGGCAGGTTGGCAATTAGGATGTTGCCGGGTCCACTAACGCGCACCGTCAACAGTTCTTTCTGCAACGTGGTGCTTGGCAGCGACGTCTCTAGCAAGCGCGGCCGAATTTCTGGCCGCTGCAGTTGCGTTTTACGGTCTGGGGCTTTGAAAGCTTGACGCGGCTTTTGTCGTTATCCTTATGTTATTATCTTTAAGAACCTGAACTGCCCGACCATCATGCGAAAAGTTGAGGTCCTGGCGTCTAACAAAATTCACGATCTTGGAGTCCTAATCCTGAACAATATCTTGGAAATCGGTGTGAAACACGTACCTTTTTGGGCTGCTCTGGACCACATGGAAGGCATCGAAGGCTTCAAAATCCAAGTCCACATGCCGCTGCACAAAGACATGGTAATTGCGGTTATCTGTACTGACGGCATTGCCACTTTTTTTTTTTGGGGGGGGGGGGGGGGGGGGGGGTGGTGGTGAACATCTGGTAGTGATGAAACGAATTACTGTCCGCATTGTTAACGTCTCAAGCTTAGGGAGTTCGTGTTGGATATTCGCGTGTTTTACAGATCCTCGCGCCCCCTTGCGGCGCTAGGCGGAAGCACCATCTCGATTATCGCCGGCAGCGGCCAGGATTTCTCACGTGCGGCGTTGCCCGAGCGTGATCGTTGTTCTTTTGCGAGTCGACGTTCTCTTCTTTTTTAAATCCGCGTGCGTACCCTCGAATTCATTCGAATGACACCACGCATCAAAACGCTTTTCCGGAGTAACTGCATCTGCTGTGTGCACCATTGCACGGAGGAGGCTTCATAGGAGACGACAGCCACGATATATTAGGGGTCCAGTGCTGTTACCGCGGCGCGAAGTGGCGGCTGCAGGTTACAAAAAACGTGGCAGCGGCATCGAGTTTTCTACTTAACGCAGCAGCACGGCTCGGCGCGATAATCAGTTGGGCGCCATGTTGCACGACGCGTAGCGCCACCAGTAAGCCGTGAAACGTGCGAGTAAAGCGCGGGCACCAATGAAAAAATATGTGTTGAGTTATGCAAATATATTTGATTCTTTTGCGGAAGAACATTAGGGTGATGCTTGAGTAAGATCGCGCTAGATTTTTGTTTTGCAAATCTTCTCGTCTGTGCCATGTTTCTTCGTTTTTACTCTACTCCGTTGAATCTTGAGGCAGTCGATATTACGCACTCACTAGAATAAGATGCAATGGTTTCCTTTTCGGGCGCTTCCTACCACTTCTTTTTTCACTGTTCTTTTGGGTTATTTACATATGAATTCTATGTGGCTGTCATAATTTACAGAATTTATAATTACAAGCTGCATCATTAGGGAAAAAGATCTTCACTTTCTCCCATCGTCTTATGTACCTTCCAGGTGCTAAAAATAAGTTCTCCTATTCCCTAAGTTTGCCAGATAAATTTGCTTTACCCAGAACCGTGGCTAGTAACTTGCCATGGCACGAACTGCCTGGTGGGGTAAAGTGTTTTTGTGTTGTTTTGTGTATGTTTAAACCATATCCCTGTGTGACGCCGACAGTGGAACACAGCTGCTCCTCCGGATGCAACAAATGCGCTGCACATGCGTTCTGTCGACCCCAGCCTGCTCTTCCCTTTCCTGCCTCTTTTCAGTCAACGTAACTGCACCTCGCGGCTACGCTGCCCGCAGATGGTGAAAACGGCTCCCTCTACCTCGCACAGCTTTGATCGAGCCTCTATGACACTGCGGAATTTCGACATGTGCTCGTGAAAAACGCAAATAGTGAAAATTAACCAGAATCTCCGAGTCAAGCTGTTTACCGGATTCGGATGCTCACTTTATGCGATTGAAAAGCACGCTCTGTACTTCGCGGCCACCAAACAGGTAAGGACGTAATTCAATACACAAAGTTCCTTCGAACTTTCACATTTCATTGTCAAACGTATGCCAATATTCATTCAATAACTGCAATATCTACGTAATAAGACGCACCAGCTCCTATACCATAGGATACAGGGCTGCACGTCTGATTAATGACGACAAAGATCATTTAAAATCAGCAGACATAGGCGAATGAACACCCTGGAATATTTACGCTGGTTCTGACCCTTTGTGACCATTTTACTTCACCAGGACCTCGATGTCTCACGCCGTCTTATATTTACCTCTGAAAGCATGAACTGTTGAATGAAGCATGCACAGATTCCTCTTTGCAATCCTCACCACTGGGCTGCTAGTGTTCGGTAAGTTACGTTCCACAATAACCTTAGTTGCTCATGTATAACATCCATATGCAAAGCAGAAAACTCTTCTCCGTGATACAGGACATGGAAGACTGTTGTGCCTTGTTGAACTATAGCGTTTTGTAACATATCCTTCAGTACCTTCATTTCTTCTGCATAATGAACCGGACCACATTTCTCAGTCTAACAGCGCCAGAATACACCATTAAAAAGCTTGCTACAACGTACCACTACATGTGCGGTGCGCATCGACTGATACACAATCGCATCGCTGTGGCTGTGTTCGTGCCACGGCTGCACGTTTGTAACACCGACCTGATATAGTATTCTGTATAACGAGAGCGAGAATTTTTGTCATGCTTTGAGACGGCATTCTGTAACACTCCAGTTTTGCAATGTTCTTCGGTTTCGTATAGAGCAAGATCCGCCACATGGGCTGTCAAAGGATGTTAATCGCTTAGCACTTTTAAGTGCGAGCAATTACACGAGAAATGCGCGTGATTTCTTCTTAGGAGCACATTATTTCGTACGTTTTAATAAGCATATCTATTAAAGACATCTGTAACGTGTTGTTTAACAAAACAGTAGTGGGAGACCGAGCCATCCAGCTCGATCCCCGAGGGCGAGATAGCCCTTGTGAACAGGGCTTCGAATGCAGCTAGGGCCTATGGCTTCCTGCAACAGAGGCTCTACACCTCCGGCTGTGACAATTCACAACTGATGGAGTTTCGTCATCGCCTTTTACGTCTTGATCATTTCGACTGCATAGACTGAACATGTATACGTCAATAAGTCACCTTTGATGTGACAAGGTAATGCAACAGGCAGAAAAGCACATGCCTTCGTCTTCACAAACCGATACTTTACGACCTTTGCCTGTGGCGCTATACGTGAAATGTTTTCCATCAGTGTGTCTGATCGAGAGCAGCAGTAGTGGTTGTGACCGTGTTTCATTCAACGGGCAATTAGCATTGTGAAGTATATGGAGGATACTCGGTGTCAGACACCAAGTACGGTGTATTACGCTTACCTAAAGCATGTATAATGCAAATTAATTTTTTTATCGCAAAGGTGAAAATGTGCTCCTTGAGGTGGGTCCGTCCGTGGGAATTGTTGAGCCACTTACATCGGACGTGCTCCAACCGTCATCACGCTCCACTACAATTGTGATCAAACCGGAGCCGTCAGGTGAGACTTTTTTTACTTTGTTACCAAAGCACCAATCGGGCGTTGCATTCAAAATATTGCTTTTTTGATAGAAACGGTCACGCATCTTTCAAATGCACTCCATCAACTTAGAAAAACAGAACGTTGGGTGACTTGGTAATCCGTTGTCAAGGGCATTGGGTCAGAAAACCAGGGTAATGAAAAAGGCAAGCGCCGACTATTAACTGGAATTTTCATTGACGGAAACGAATATATCTTTATAGTGCACGGACACGTGGTTAAGATTAAATAAAGGTTGGCGGTTAGATAATCAATTTCAAGTTTACGTAAACTCCCCGACTGCCTTTCCACACACACATGTCAGCGCACTTACGAAAGAAGAAAGCCTGAAGAATCTCTCGGCCGGTTTTGTCTTTGAGCAATGATAAAAAAAATGTTTGATGTCTTTGACACTTTTCTTTCATGTCCGTGGTTTTTTGCTCAAATTCCCTTCACACTCCATCAACGCAGAAATATTTATTCAGCCGCTCGACAAAGTACCGCTGAAAATCGTCAAGCTGCATTTATTTGCGATGAACTGTTAGATATCCCAGAAATCCTAAACAGATATGATTGTCATACAGGAACCTCAAGTTTTGCTGTAGTCCAAATGTTCGCAACACGGAAAAATTCAAAGCATTACCCCCACCCCCCTTTTTCATCAACACTTCAAAGTTTGTTTCAGTAGATGGGAACAATTCGAGCTCTCTTCCTGTAACATCAGGCGTGCCACAGGGTAGTGTTCTGGGGCCGCTATTATTTTTTAGTTATGTAAACGACATTGTAAACACAGTACTACCAGGAACTCAAATCAGACTGTTAGCAGATGATTGTGTGCTCTTTCGTCAAATTACCTGTTTTAATGATCAACAGAACCAGAACTTAAGTCTTAATATACTAAACTGGTGTAATGACAATAGCATGACACTCAACGCACAAAAAACTGTTTATCTTTGTGTAACACGTTCAAAAACACCTCTTCATTTTACTTATAACCAGACTCATCACCACTACAACAGGTTAATAACTATGAATATGTACGCGTAACAATAACTAGTGACCAATCTTGGAACTTACACGTATACAACGTATGTCCTGCTGCCTTGCGCAAGCTGTGTTTCCTAAAACATAAACTTACCAATTCTCCTTCTAACGTGAAACTACTTTGTTACTTTACGTTCATAACACCAAAAATAGAATACTGGTGTGTTGTATGGGACCCCTTTAATAAAGGTAACATTAAAAAAACTGGGAGCAGTTCAAAGAAAAACTGTTAGGTTTGCTTTTTCTAAGTTTAAAATTGCGGACTCGCCGACTGAACTCATGACTGCTAACAACATTGAAACAGTTGAATTACGGCGAAAAAGAAACCGCCTTCTTCTGATCTTCTTGTTACTCATAAGTTAGCTCTTGACCCGCGTGCATATGTATCTCCTCTGTCCACTAGGCGTACACGCCATCATCACGCCCATTCTTTAACCCCGTATTTTGCTAAAACCAACGCGTTTCAGTTTTCCTTTCTTCCGTGTATTGTATCAGAGTGGAAATCTCTAACTGATCTTTGCCAGTTTTCTGTTGCTTAGAGCTAGAATATGCACTGTTAATGTGTGTTATGTATCCATATAATGTAATATTTTTGCCATGTTATCTTTTATGCGTTCTGTTAGGAGGTGTTTCGATTCCATTTTTCGTGATATATTCTGATGGTATCACATGTGTTTTTGTTTATATCCTGCCTCTTGTACCTGTCTGCTTGGACCAGTTCTTCGTCTGCAGTATTCAATAAATAAAAATAAAATAGGCAAAACGCGGTCACAAAACCTGTTTTAGGATTCGGACTGAAGATTATACATGTTTCAAAGTGACATGAAAGTACAATTTACTTTGCCCAAATTTTTACGGACGATGTGCTTACGTTGTAGGTACGCTACTGACATATTTATTGCACTTAAATGCGCGTAATATATAAGGTGAACCGTGTGTAACCACTTCACTGGCTATAGAGTACAGATTCCGTCAACACAGATTTCAGTGATGGATTTCAGGGCGGTGGATTCGTTGAATTGACCAGTTAGGAGTATGAAGAAGGAGTGCTTTGCTCTTGAGCTGCGTCGCCTCCGTCCTCTCATTTAGAGCTCATGAACTTGTGAAGTCGTCGAGCTACGTACTATTGCGAGCATAAAGATTCATCCATGGATCTGCCCTCTGCCGTTCCCCAACATCCACTCGATCCAGAGCCAGAGGCCGCTAGAACGATGGCCACTCTATCTCTGCATCATACCTCCGCCGCCATCCTCGATTCAGAAAGAAAACAAGCTCCGCAATAGATACAGAGATGAAAATGAAGCGATGACTGTTTCTTATAAAGAGCTGCCGTTGGTCCCCGCCTTTCGGGGTGAAGGTGGCCAGTAAAATTTTGCAGTGGCTTAGCTCGGCTATGCCAGGATATACGTAGCGTTAGCAGAGGTTCAGCTGATTATTCTGAGCTTTCCAGATTGTCTAGGATTAGCTTTATTGTCATGCTTACTGCTGCTGCAATGACACACACACGGTATACGTATTATGTGGCACATGCATATTTATTTTTGCTCAACGTCAGGTTCCTTCTTCATTCTTCGTACGGTGAACCGCTAATTCCCAGGCAACTACTTCGGGATCCGATGACATAAGCTTCTCGGCTCTTCTGCGCCGTTGAGCAGCATTTGCGCTCTCCTTCTCCATGGCGTTACTCACCTGCAAACGCCAGTCAGAGGCGCTATCAAGCGGCACCAGCGCATTGTCAGACGGCGACTGCACAGCGAAGGCGAATAGCTGCGCGCGCCATCGCTACGACGTCACCCCTCTCGAATGCGCAGAGCGGCAGCGGCGAGTCGCGCGCGCCGGCGCCAGTCTGTCTGCCCGGCTACGACGCCACTCCTCCCGCTCTCCGCCACCAGCAGCGGCGAGCCGCGCGCGGCAGTGGCGGAGAGCGCCTGAGATGCCGGCTCCGCACCGATCCTCGCGCATGCGCAGGACGGCTCATGAGGAACCACGCGAAATCGGCTGCGGCTAGGCAAGTGTAGCTAACGCTACAAAACAGTTCATCGAATGCAACATCAGGGTTGCTTGGTTGCAATTATTGTCAATAAATATGCTTAGTCATAACTCTGGGCATTACAAAATGACGTAAAATGTCCGACTTAGTGAACGTATCGGGAAGAATTGGCGCCCCCGTTCAGATCATCAGGGGGCAGGATGACGATGAGAGCGACAGGTGCAGTTTAGCTGCTACGCATCTGAGAGTGGCGACTATTTGCGTCTTTTACCGTCAAAGCAACGAGGTTCACGCAACCTGGTTTACACTCGCCGTCCGTACAATACGTTACGGTCGCTGTTATTGCAAACGTTATTTTACAATGGCAGCAGCCGCCTCTACATCGCGAGTGCACGTACATTTTAAGCGTGTGTACAATGCTCATTCCAGCAGCGGAAGCTGACGTACTGCTGTCGCTTGACGGCTCCATCCGTTAACCTTATTCTTCGTTAACCCATTCGTTAACGTACTCGCGTAGACTTTCCTCGAGCAAAAGCTCCTAATAAAATAGTAGTAAAACCACAGAAAGTCAGCAGTGGCAACAAGTCAATATTTGCATGTTTTCAAAGCTCTGAGAGATACGCGCAGCTGCCATCAGGCGTCAGCATTTGCTCTGTACCTTTCGTTTATGCTCTGACACTGTTGAACGAAAGACAGATAGTAGAAACGGCCACATATGATTATATAAGCATCACTTGCGCAGAGCCTCAGTATTGAGCTGAGCGGACCAGTGTCGTAGAGAGCAGCTAAGTAGGATCACTATCATTGTTGTGGTCACACGGCGGGGCGCGCGGTGGGAGGGGGGGGGGGGAGTCGTCGTTTACTGTAACGGTACATTTTAACGCGATAGCGTTAAAGAGCTGGTATCGCAGAAATTCCGCAATCGGCGTCGGTGTCGGCGCCGTTGGTTGTGAGCGAAAAATCATCATCTTGACCGTGACCGCAAAATCGAAAAATCTGCAAATAAAATAAATAATAAAAATGTTGGGTCCGAGTGAGAATCGAGCCCAGGACGTCTGCGTGGCAAGCAGGTGTTCTACCACACAGCCTCGCGCCTGCTTACAGCTGTTACAGCTGCACTGAAAGTAACTTTGATGCTTCCCAAAAATACGCGTCCTGTATACAGGTGTCACAGTACGAGATGTAATATCGCAGTGATATTGCGTGGTACAAGCGTACATTGCCATCGGGCGTCACACCATGTCAATACCATAACGACTTGGTGGTTTAAAGACAGACACCCATTACAAAAGGCACACACATTACTGCGCGTATTCCCTTAAGACCACGTGGTGGGTGCATCACAACTTCGAGAAAGTTTCTCGCGCATAATTGCTCATGGTTTAAAGCATGCTACCAATTACATAAGGCACACACCTTAGTGCGCGCATTCTCTTAAACACTCGTAGTGTTCGAAGTGCGCACTAGGGGCAGGATATTGCTATCGCGTTCAACTCTTAAAGGCGAAGCTTAAGTGTCCCCCAATTTTTAGTTTACCATGTTATTTTACTATAAAACGATACACTAAATGGCGGATAGAAATAAAAACGCCAGCTCGGGGGTTTTTAAGTTCACAATTGTGTAATGTGTCAAAATATTCTCATTCCTGCCTTTTTCTTCTTTGCAGTCGTGGTTATCAGCGTACCAGCCGCCGTCCAGCAGCCTACAATTATTGTGGTGCAGAGAAGCGAAAATGAAAAGCTATAACCACCAATGATCCTCCAGAAAATAAGGTAAAATTGTCAAGAAGGAGCAATGTCATGAGAATACTGTTGTCGATGGTGCTATCCTGTGCAGCAGCACCAATATATTGTTAAATATAGGCAAGTGGCGCAACGCGAGACAAGGGCAAAGACGAGGGAACAAGTACAAGCGGACTCTACCAACTGGCGTATTTTCGAAGCAGCACTCAATATACATAATAGTACGCACATGCTTATAAAGCCAAAGTCAAAAGCGATCCTGCCAAAAGAATTATATCTGTGCAAGACGATCGAAGGTACGCTTACACAGCTACTGCCGCACAATCTGATAAAGTAAGCCTCAGCCAATTTCTTGCAACTGCTTCGCGACTTTGCTTTAAGATCTTAGTGGAACAACACATGAGTACACATGCGCGAGACCTGCAATGAATCGGCAGGTTCGAACAAATTGAATTTTTATGGACAGCGCGTGCTCCTGTAAACGAACATTAATGTATATGTTACCGCAGCTTAACGGAATCTTGTATACCGTACCCACAGAACATTCCCCAAAAAGATCTTCATTTTTGTACCGCAGGATCATTTAGGATCACCAACTTTCCTTACACGCCCACAAACGCTAAATAGTTTACACGGCGCTGAAAAGACATGGGCACGTCTAAACATGAAGCAACCTTATTAAGGTTTAGTGCGACTTTATTATGCAAGTAAGGATAACTACCGGTCGTGTTTTCTTTTCCTGAAGTTCAGAAGCGGGACTCAGAGTCTTGCCTTTTATCTTCTTTACAATGCTTCTACTACGCAAGAAATCAACGCGCTGGGAAATCCAACAGATAAGAGGCGCTAAATTTGTAGATCAAAGTTCGCCTTCATAGTTGCAAACACGATTATTTTTATCGCTGAATCTATGCACGCACATTCCCAAACAGTAAAAAGGGCGATTGCTTCTGCGTGCTTGCATTCGTTGAACTCATTATATTTATCCCCATTAAAGACAAAGCGATATCTGCCACATATCTGTGATAACGTATGGTTTTCTAAGAATGCACGTGAATTGCACGTCTTGATAAGAGCATCCTGTATTCGCAATGTCAACGAACTATAGGTGGCAGGCCGTGCGATTCAAGATGGCGCCCGGAGGAAGGTCAACCCGTTTGTTAGCATAAGAACAGATAGCACGTGAGGACGTACGGCCCGCACTACTTTCACCGGATGGAGTCCTGGGCTGCACAATAATGGATATAAGACCAAAATACTTTCCCAAAACATGGAAAGTGCTAAATGATCACCACCTAATTATTTGCTACGGTGTGAAAGGTCATATTTCAGCTGCGTTACCGTTCATCAACGATGCTTTACGAAATCCTGTGAGTGCTACAGAAAACTGAATGTACTAGAAATTGCGTATAAACTGAACGGCACTCCGAGGGAGTACGTACCGACCCTGCCTGACGGATTTGCCCCAGTAGTAGACCGCCACCGAGTAGCGATGCGACATCGCTGCTACACGGCACCGCATGTTTAACGTGTTGGTTTCCAAACATGTTAGGCCGTCGTCATTACTTGTGCAATCAGGAACGCGGAGATACTTCTTCAACGGAACACAAGCATTCAACATCCCATTCAGTAGCGCTTGTGTCACAGCCATGATCAGACTCTAGCCGTGCTCTATTCACTTCACTCGCATGCTGCAGGTTGGATCAGCAGGACCGAAAGATGAATATTGAAAAGAATGCACCCGTAAGCTTTTCGCAACGTCGAAAATTCGACGTTGCGAAAAATTCGTCGAACAACAATGCCGCTCGGAAGGTACCGGTGAAGTACAGAACTTAGCCGAGACGCGTGGATTGTGGCCGTAACTGCACGTTTCATTGCTCTAACCGTTGCATTTCGGTCATCGAGCTCAAGCGTGCTGGTGGCATGCGGCGCTCCATAATATTTACAATAATTGCGCCACGTGCAATGCACAAGAAAATTTTTTATTTTGATCTCATTCAAGGATATTATACATAAAATACAATCAAAGTGACTTACGAGCGTGAAAGAACATTAACGCACGAGGGGACGTGAAGTGCAACTCGCTCCTCGTGAGTTAGCAGCTCATCGTCAATCGTCGCTGTCACTCTCGGTGCTTTCACAGCCTTCTACCTCCAGTGAAAAATCCTCGTCGTCAAAATGGTTTCTTTCAACATCACTGCTGCAAGCAACCTGAAGAATTTCCTCCGCCGAACGACTTCGACCACTCCGCGTCACCATGTTTAAAATTAGAGAGACATCTGCGCGCGGAGAACATTTTGCCCTCAAACCTGTCAACAAGCAAATCGCTTGCAATGTGCTGCCACCTATCAACAAACGTACAAAAACAAGCGGCGGAGCGCTGGCTATAAAATCAACACAATGGTGAAGGACGGCGTTGAGAGCGTTCGCTCCACGAAAGGCGTGGAGCGGACGCGTCTTCGAACGACTGAAACGTCGCTCGCACGATTCGTAACAGCGCTTTTCTGACAAAGGATAGAGGCCCTATTTTAATGTATCGCCAACTTGAGATTGGTCGCTTATAGAAGAGCACATCGCGAGCCCGCGCGACCTCCCGCGTACAATGTTATGGGATTCATGCACTAGAATGTACACTAACGAATGCTATATGCAAGTAAAACAGGGTGAGTTTCAACTGAAAACGTCAGACGATAACATTTAACTAACCTACGTGGCTACAGAAAAACTCCCGAAGCTGATATGTGTACACTGTGGGCTACCATTGAATGCGCGAACTGCCACGTAATTTCCCGAATACCTCGCGTCTCGCAAGAACGAATAAAATTTCTCGTGTAATGGAGGGCCCGGTTTGTTCACTGATGCAGGGAACATGCAAAGTCGTAGTGCTCCTTTCCTGCCAACGCGTTAACACTGAGGCTAGCACAGCCGAACAAGGGAGCAACTGCGTAGTGCTGCGATTTTGTCGTCTACTAACCCTCCACGAGAGGATCTTCCTGAATTCCGCTTGGCGGCACGAGAGTCTATGGGCATTGCGAATAACATATAAATGACAGAAACGTCATAAGGTTTTTCGCCTACCATAGACTGCCTGTGTTGAATATAATGGAATCATTGGGATGTTCGTATTATAAGGGATGAAGCGACAGAACACGCGCAGGTTTCGCACCACACGGTCAGTTTCATTGTAATGTGAAAACAATTCGGCAGATCAACGCATTGTGGGAATTGATGTAATGCGAAGCAGCCAGCAAAGAGCTGCATACATCGCCTTGTTTGTCTTTGAGCCAAATGAAATCATTCATGCCATGGCATCTAGTCCACATATATCGCATGTTTGCCATGCACGCATGCATGCACAATCTAGTGTACACCACGCCAATGAAACGCATATTCTGGTATATAAATGCATGACCCGTCGCTTATGTTCATCACGCACTCGTGTAATGCCATACCAATTTTGGTATATATCACGTTAACAAAACGGCCGGAAGCGCACCATGACAGTGGCATGTAAATCATACCGTACATGACACGCATAACAATGATTCGCGTGTTAAGACGTCTCATTTATGTTCGTCATACAGTCACATCGCGCAGTATCAATTTTGGTGTATATCAAACAAGCGAAATGGCCGCGAATGCACCATGAGCGCGGCATGTAAATCATGACATACATGACATCATGTCACGGTTTTCATGTTACCACCTGTTATTCATGTTCGTCATTAAGTCGCGTCGCACAATACCAATTTTGGTATATATCAAGCTAGGAAAACGGCCACGAATATATCATGAGTGTGGCTTGCAAATCATATCGTACATGATCTGCATGTCATGTTTTCATGTTACCACCTCTCATTTACGTTCGTCATGCAGTCGCGTCGCGTAATACCAATTTTGGTGTATATCATGCAAGCGAAACGGCCACGAATGCGCCATGACCATGACATGTAAATCATGTCGTACATGTCATGCGTGTCATGATTTTCGTGTTACCATGTCTCATTTACGTTCGTTATACAGTCGCTGCGCGCAATACCAATTTTGGTGTACATCAAGCTAGCGAAGCGGCCGCGAATGCATCATGAACGTGGCATGTGAATCATGAGATACATGACATGCATATCATGGTTTTCATCTTACCAACTGTTATTCATGTTCCTGATACAGTCACTTCGCGCAATGCCAATTTTGGTGTATATCAATCCACTGTACGGCCGCTAGCGCACCATGAGCGTGGCACGTAAATCCGGTTGTACATGACTTGCATGTCATGACTTTCGTGTTACTACCTCTCACGTTCGTCATACGGTCGTTTCGCGCAATACCAATTTTGGTGTATATCATGCAAGCGAAACGGCCGCAAGTGCACCATGAGCGAGGCATGTAAATCATGACATACATTGCATAAATGTCATGGTTTTCATGTCAGCACCTGTTATTCATGTTCTTCATACAGTCACATAGCACAATACCAATTTTGGTGGATATCAAGCAAGCGAAGCGGCCATGAGTGCGCCATGAGCATGACATGTAAATCATGTCATACATGACATGCATATCATGAGTTTCATGTTACCACGTGTCAGTTATGTTCGTCATATAGAAATGTCTCGTCATACAGTTTTCGTATGTATCCCTTCATTTAAACGGCTGCGAGCGCCCCGAGACCATGTCATGTAATTCATGCTGCACATAACATGCGCGTCATGATTTGCATGTTAGGACCTGTCGTTATGTTCGTCACGAACTCTTGTCACGCCGTACCAATTTTGGTATATATGAAATTAACGGAACGGCCGCAAGAGCCCAAAGGCCGTGGAATGTAAATCATGCTGTTCATGACATACGTGTCATGATTTTCATGATATTACCTGTCATGTATGTTCGCGATAAGGCCATGTTATGACACACCAATTTTGGTATACATCCGATTAACGAAACGGCCAGGAGAGCACAAAGTCGTAGGCGGCTAGATAGACAGATAGATAGATACGCTCAAAGTCGCAGAAGTTCGCTAAGAAATGCTTCGCATTTAAAATCGCACAATGAGTGAAGCGTCAAATTTATGAGCGCGCAGTCTCTGGTTGTGCCAAAAGCTTCTGAAGACATGACGGCGTTGCTGATATGCGCCAGCATTTCGCCTTGCAGGCTAATAAGTGCAATACCACAGTATATGTTCGGTCAGGATGACATAGCAATTGCGTGCTGTTCGCAGGAATTCCGATGTTTGCGGTGTGTCGCCATAAACCGTTTCTTATTAAACAAAGCTCATTACATAATTTTACTTTGATTCTTCTACTTTAAGGTGAACTCATCATGTTTTCAAGCGCTCGACATATTCGACCCTAGGATACTGTGCCTCTTGAGAGGTGACCACCCGACTTTGTTGATGCGCTGGCATCCTTTGACCAGCATTTGGCACATACTGTCCGTTTATTTTTAGACTTCGGCAATAATAATAATGCAATTCAATGCAGTGGCTTTCACGTCTCTTTTAACCTCAACGAACACGATCCAGAACCGCTAGATCGCAGGTTTACTACCATTGACCTCCATCACGCACATAAACAGGGCCCTACGAGAGATGCGTGCGTATGTGCACGCAGGGGATGTGCACGCTAGATCTCGGCGCTTTCGTTGCGCCCGCTACAGCCGTTACGTACCTTATCGGCGGCTCTCTCGCGAGATCTCTACCTGCCCGGAGCAAACACACCACATGGCCGCAACCGACAGCAGCACGGTAGTCACGGTAGCGAACGAAGTCAGTGCGCATTTCACATAGCCCTTGATTTGGAGCTCATGCACGTAGCTTCAGCCCAATAGGCGAAGAGGTGCAGTGGATTGTGATCGCTGCTAGGCCGGAGCACAACGCACCACGACCGGGCACCGCCACTTCCTGCGCGCCGGCTATTTTATCAAGAAATCATTCCGAGAATAAAAGAAGAACCCGAATGTGACGTGAAGCACCGCAGCGGGTTTGTGGATTGTGCGCGGGACGTCGTGTATATAATCCATTTGAACTGTGGCGCTCTATGTGTGGGTCCAACTGGCAGATTGAGTGGTGGCCCGCAAAAGCATGCGAAATGTTAGACACAAAAGGGAAGGTCCTAGGCATGCACTGTAGCGCATGCGGATGTACAGGGCCGTCCACTCTTAGTACGAACACCGCGCCGCGTGGCTGCGCTCCGCGGGGCGCCAGCGCTAGTGGTGCGGCCGCGCATCGAAGCTTATCGGCACAGGCGCACAAGAGCTTGAAGGCGGGGCTTCGTTTCGATTAAAAGCGCGGAAGTGCGCCGTGCCTGTTTTGCCGTGAAGCAACCTTAATGCGCCTGAGAAACCACAAAGCGTTGCCGAAAAGCGGGCTTCGCTCAGCGCAACGTGTCGACAGTATTTGAGAAGTGAGTGGTCCCTCTTGTTTAAGTACCATAACACTTGTTTAATGTATAATTGTTGCAAACTCTAGAGTATTGGTTTTGCTTGGTTTGTGGTATTTAAGTCAGTGAAAGAATTTCGGCACTGAGTGGTGCTGTGAGAAGTTTCGACTACCGAGAACTATTTAACGTGCACTGAAATTACGCGCGCACGGGTGTTTCTGCATTTCTCCTGCATTTAAACACGGCACATGCTGCCGCGATCGAACTTGTGTCTCCCGACTAATTTTAGCTGAGCTCTCGACCACTAAGCCTCCGCAGCGGGGCATTCTGACGGCTCTGCACACTCTGCAAGTATCGAGATTCACGGGTCAAAAACATTTGGTTTTGCGTGCTTGTTCTGAAGCATCGGAATACTCTACAGCTTTACAAGTGTAAAGAAGTTTGCAGACATGGGCAGTTGGACACGAAGTTTATTGCTTGTGCGCTGCGTTTCCCAAAGTTACCAACTATAAGTAGCTGGTAGGGTTCCCCTCCAGCTCCAATAGCCACATTTATTCTATTGGGGAGGCTGCTGTATAGGGACCGACAAATGTTGGTGTCGGCCCTGATTCGCTCCCACTCCTCTTGGACAACGGCCCAAAGCACGTCCGCTGAGACGGCACGGAGTTGTCGGTGGGCCAGCGCAAGCTTCATGTTCCCCCACACATTTTGAATAACGTTTAAGTCAGGCGACTGTGGAGGCTACTCAAGAACTGACACGTCGCGACTCTAACTATTCAGCAACTTTCTTTGATTTATGAATGGGGGAGTTGTCATGGTGGAGGGTGAAATCGTTCTCTGGGAATGGTCCCCCAACGAGATATGGGAGCAGTACGTCGTCCAAGAGAAGCGACCTTCAATTCTGACAAGGGGTCCCAGCCCTTGAGCGGTTACGGCGACCCAAACCCTCAATGCCGAACGACCGCTGGCTGCCACTCGTTGCATGTATTCCGGCATACACCTGCAAAAAATCAACATAAGTTATTGGCGTCTGAATCAAATCCGAAGGACATGGATTATGTTCTAGGTGGTTCACTCTTGTAGCTATACAGCCGCCCCATTTTTTAAACCTGAACGCGCGAACGTCGACCGCCCAGTCGATAAGCGCCGTTTAACGAAGCACATCGGCAAAATAAACGAGAATACGTGCATCCCCGCGATGAACAGTCCTGTGTAGCTACTTCTGGTAGGCTCTTTTGGGAACCGCACACAAGGACGTCCGAAACAGGCGTTTACAGACTCGATGGTCGTTGCTCACGCATTCAGGTTAAAAAATGGGCGGCTATACTATATTGACGGGACCAAACAAGTTTTCACTTGATCACGTCATACAAAATATGGCAAACGGCGCCGTATTTTTCTCACCTCACATCGCAACATAGATTACAATTTATAACATACCCCTAGACTCTGGCAGAACGTCTTTTCTAAGTATCGCACAGTGCGAATAAATTGTTTCTTTCATATATACTATTTTATTGGAACAAATAATCTGTGGGATTCCTACATTTCTCTCTATTCTATTACATCCAGTATCTTCTAGCCAAAGTTTGTCTGAACATGGCTTTAACTAAATTCCTGGTAGCCCGTTTTCGGAGAGGAGCGCGTTGACCACTGGGAGAAACAGCCTTCCCAGGCTGCTAGTCGAAGAGGAGGCACCGACGCCGTAGCCGCGTCCTGGCCGGACACCCACGCCAGAGCTCGCGCCCGAAGCCCGACAGCTCAGCGTGTCCACAGGCATAGGACGTCTCGCAGCAGGAACTCGTCAGAGACACGCCGCGATGGCCTGCTCGTACGTGGCAGGTCCCTGCGGGCTCAGCTGCTCACCAAGGCTCGGGTCCGGAACTCGACCGCCGAGAGCATCGCCCGTCTTCTTTGCTGCTTCCCTCGTCTCTCTCGCCACCAACGCTTCGCCCTTTCTTCCTCGCGCATCCCGTGGCCTTCTCCGATTGGTCCTTGCTTTCCTTTGTTATTTTACTTTCCCAGCGCTCGATCAACTTTCTTCGTCTTTATGTTCTCCTTGATCTTGCCATATGGCGCGCACTTTGAACACCCGCGCACGTCATTCATCACAGGGTGATCTTGGAAGGCCAGAACGTGACGGCCCAGCGGAACTTTCTGGGCGAGTTCATTTACACGTGTGCTGACAATCAAGGTGAAAAAAAAGCGAACCAGACACCACAGACGCTAGCGCCGTCCCGTCCATTTCCCTGTTTGTGTTTCTTTGAGCGACTTATGTTTCGATAACGTGCACGTGGGTGAGACGGCAGGCTACTTCAGCAGTGGCCCCAAGAATATTGTAGGTTATTGTCCAAAAATATGCTGAGGTTAAACTTATGGCGAACTCGCATAAGACACGACACATACAAGCACTGTGTGCGGCGTGTGCGGCTCGCCGGCTGAGTGCACGGAAGGCTGAAATTAAATCAGAAGTATAGGGTACTAAAGTACGAAGGAGGAGGGGAAGAACGTCAGTAAAGACAAGAATCTGGAAGATGCGAACCTCAAAAAAAGAAGAAGCTGTTTTCCAACGGTCGGGCATTTAAGTGGTGATCACGGTATTACTACTCGCGCAGGTATATTGCAGTGAATTGCATGTTTAAACAGAAGGGTGGACACGTATAAGGTGGTGACAAAGAGTGGGGCCCCTGTTTCCCAATAAAAAGCTAAATGGACGGAGCAAACGAAGCTAGTCGTATAACAATACAGCAGAATAAAATAGGTCCAATGCAGGCCTCCGCGGAGAGTAGGTGCCAGAATATAAACGCCCCCGATGTTACTTGATATTGATACTTTTGAAAAAGAAAATTACACCATCTCCCGCTAAAGGGGACCATGAGGCGATGCGAAGCCGGAGCACTTGCACGATCGCGTTCCGTTGGCGTTCGTTGGGCATGCTACCGACCTCGCGTCGTGGAACGCGAAGAGGGACGCTACGCGCGTCGTATCTTCCATCTAGCCTGGCCGTTAATTCTCACAGGGCGAGCGCGGAACGCGGTCGACAGGCGGGCGAGAGGGGGGGCAGCGTAGGACAGGAGAGAGAAGGGAAGGGGACGCGCATGCGCTGGAGCTCATCGCGGCGCTGCGCAGGAGAGAATTTCGGCATGTCTAGCCCGCGTTTCAGAGGAAGAGTGGAAAGGGGGAGGGGAAAGGGGAAGGGGAGAGGGATAGAGGACATGGGGAATGGTGAGGGGGGGTGGAGAGGAGGTGTGTAGAGAGGGTATGCGCATGCGCAGTAAGGGTGGTCACGCCGCACACCACCACCACCACCACCGGATTGAGCTCCGCCTTAAGATACTTCGCATCTAAAAAGAGAAGAGACCTCAAGACCAACGTCGCGGGATGAATATTCAGCTGGTGTTTCGTCATGGACAGAAAATAGGCGCTTTTAGCTGACCGATTCTCCGGTCCGTTCCCCGTTCCGCTTAAACGCTCGACGTTACCGGAGCGCAACGCGCGTTTTCGGTTTTAGCCAAGCGTCTTTCGGCCAAGGCAAGCGCGACGCCACCTGTGCATGAAGGTCACAAGCACGTTGAAAATGGAAATAAAAATTGTACTTGTCTTGCAGCAAGAAAGGAAATTCTGTTTTAAAACAGAGTGAATTGATTTATTTTCGATTTACGGTGGTGCTTGACGCATCCGCCTTTTTATTTTTTTGTCACCTTGGCTTAGCGCTGGACTGCAATGTAAGCTACAATTATCCAATCTTATGTGCATGGTGTCTTCATGCTGTTAGGTATACATTGTGCCCGCCCAAGTTCCGCTGTGTTCTCCTGTACCCTTTGTGTATAGCGAGTACTCGTAGACTGAAGGCTGCATTGCTCATACCGGATACAATCCACAGAGTCCAAAGGGTAGCTTTGTTCGGAGTAGAGGCACTATGCATAATACTTCGTGCAACTACAGTTCTTATTTAACGACAGCATCTTGTGTGACTTATTGCGTTAATTACACTGAGCAGTACGATTATAAACTCTTGAACCCATTTTCTTAACTGCTGAGATACAGCAGGCCCGTCATTCTCTGCCTGAAGTGCACATGCATCCAGGTAGAAGGGTATTCCATTTCGTTAAAAACTGAGCAGCTGCTTCTGTTACAGAAATAAATATTTACATTTGAAGGTATTGGATTAATAACGCTGGAAAAGGCTCATTTTCCGCTCCAAAGCGGTGTTTTATCTGCTCCAGAAGTTGGACTTAATTTGCTTCGATCAATGACATCACTGAAAGTGGGAGTGAACCCGGAGATGCAAAGGTGTTGTTTTCTTTATTGTGAACAAGGGGAAAGATACGGTGACAGTGCGGCACAAATGCCTGGACACAATCTGGCTCTTGGACTGCGGTTTCATCTTGTCGGTCGTCCCCCTGCACTGCAGTGTCACCGCTTCCTTGGACTGGTGGCTCAGTTTCCTCATCTCCGGTCATTTCCAAGAGGAGTGATGCCGGTGACCGGTTTTCTGCAGCAAAATAGAGGGCAATGCAGTGAATTTTTTAAATATTTTCTTACCCAGCGGAACACTATTGCAAATAAGCGATGAAATCTCGCAATGAGGAAATCACTTCCGGTACAACATACTTCTCGTCCTGTGTGGAGCTGGTGTGAAAATTTAGGTTGCGCATAACGCATTAAGCAGATATTGAGTTTGACAAACATTGAGAAAAGCAAGTGAGAATGAACAATGTCTACGCACTTGCTCGTCCCCCTTTCTCACGGCGCTTCAAAAACCATAAATTTAGATTGAGTGCTTTCGACTCTCTGAACACTGCTACGAACAGGCACCACGAAATGGGAAGCAAAACGTAATACACACATAACCCACAGCCATGAGAATGTAGCCAGCACTACAACACTGAAAAACATTTATGAGAACGGCACAACGTTAGCAGTTTTTCGCAAGAAATAGAACATCAACATGACATCACACATCGCCAAATTCTCTGGCGTCACTATGTTGTCCTATTACATCACGTCACATTACGAATTCATCAAATAACATCGTCCATTTGCATTGCCTCTGTGATCGGTGCACCAATCACGAAGGCAATGCAACGCAATAACAGAGTCCTATCACCAAGTGCAACAGAGAAAGGCCGGCGTTATAGTTGTTGAAAATTCTTCCGTTCCAGACCTAGCAATGCAAAGTATGAGTTAGCTCAGATGAGCTCACGCAGTATTGGCGCTTACCTCCGTATTCAGAAGCGCTTGAACTTAGACACCGCTTTCAAGCAGCACAAACGCGTTTCAAACGCGGTGCTCTGGTTCAACGTTCAGCGCGTTGCCCTATGGCAAGTCAAACTAAAGAGCGTTTCTGAATAGTCGGGAGAGTGGCTGCTGTTAAAAGCAAAATTGTTACTATTGTACATGAAATCGCTTACTTGCGAAGGTATGCGGAGTCCTGTTAACGGTCCTTCATGGCCCGAAGTGTCAGCTCTCGATGTATCGCTTCAACGACGCTTCGTAGAACGTCATCCCACATGCGCGGATATTCAAAGGGATTGGCCGCGATGACTTCTCGGAGAAGCCACAGATCCTCGTGTATCCTGAACTGCCGTCATGTTTTGCGTGTTGGCCGAATAACCGCTGTTTTCCCGAGCAGCGCGGACTCGCGGCACAAGAGGCTGCCATTGTGGTTGTTTCTCCTCGTGTCACGTGATCCCTCGCTCGACGGTCCGGTCACACGCTCAGCGCCTGACCGTCTGGCGCATGCGCAGTGACGCCACCACCGACTGGCTGAGCGGAGCGGGAGGCGAAATACGGTCAGCTAAAAGCGCCTAATGAAATAGTGCCCGTGCGCACGCAATTTCAGGGCACGTTAAATATTTCCCCGGTAGTCGGAACTTCTCAGAGCACCGCTCAATGACGAAATTATTTCGCGGACTTATGAACACCGCAAACCAAGCAAAACCAGCACTCTAGAGTTTGCAACAATGTATACATTAATTTACACTGGTATTATGGTACTTAAACAAGACGGACCACTCACTTCTCAAATACCGTAACTACACAACACGTAGCGCTAAGCGAAGCCCGCTTTCCGGCAACGCTTTGTGGTTTCTCAGGAGCATTAAGTTTTCTTCACGGCAAAACAGGCGCGGCGCGCTCCCGCGCTTTTAATCGAAACGAAGCCCCGCCTCCAAGCTCTTGTGCGCCTGTGCCGATAAGCTTCGATGCGCGGCCGCACGACTAGCGCTGGCGCCCCGTGGAGCGCAGTCACGCGGCGCGGTGTTCGTACTAAGAGTGGATGACCCTGTACATACGTGTTCCGCCAAACAAAGGGGATTTTCTCGCACACGGACAACCCTCCCGGACACCTTCGTCATTGTGGAAGTGGCTTGCATAGGACGTGAAGAATGGCCATGCGTAAGAGAGCTGGCATTCGTGGAAGACGCCGGCACAGTCAATTGGTTTTCTTTCTTTCTTTTTTTTTTGTTAGCGTTTAGCAATTCTTGTTCTGTTATTTATTTTCTCTTGCGACAAAATGTCCTTAGGAAACAAGCTTTCAGGTGGCAGCAAGCGCTCGCCCTCGGGCAGCACCACCCTAAAAAAGACTTGTTTTAAATGCGAAGCATTTTTTAGCGAAGCTAAGGCACTTTGAGCGTTCCTTTAAGCGTTCCTTTGAACGTTGCATTTATTACCCTTGTCTGTTCTCGCCGTTCCTGGAAAGATATAAACTGCCAATCACCTGTGCCGCATACCTGCGTACCGTGTGGCCCGTGGTACACGGGTATGTGTCAGACGTGTCTGGAGGAAAGCGTGTGATGACGCACGCGGCAGGATTTTCACGTTATTCATGTCATGACCAGACACTCATATTCGTCAAACGCTCTTACCCTCCCATGCTGATTTTGGTCTACACCAAGCTAAGGAGGCGGTCTCGAGAGCACCCACACGTAGGCGGCTAGATAGATAGATAGATAGATAGATAGATAGATAGATAGATAGATAGATAGATAGATAGATAGATAGAAACGCTCAAAGTGCATTAGGTTCGCTAAGAAATGCTTCGCATTTTAAAATTCCGGTTGTACTTCTTGAAGTGGTCAACATAACCTGGGAGGCCTTGGATGGTGGCACAGAAAAAGTTCGCAGGAAATGCGCTGTGCACTGAATTTCGTTAAAGCGATGTGGGTTATCATAGGGTTCAGTGGCGCGTCCGTAGGGTATTTTAAAAAAGTTCGCACAACTGAGCGGTTCGTTTAATTGACGTTCGTTCATGTGGTATGTTGCTGTATTACATCAGTTTGACTCTTTGTATCAAGAGAAGTTGCACGTTCAAGTAGTCAGAGCTGATTTCCAAAGATGAAATTGGTCGCGGAATGGAACACAGAAAGAAATCTGGCCTTTGCCATGCAGAATAGCACGCTGTCAACTGACTTCCTCGCCTTGTTATGGTAATAATAGATCCACAGATGCATCCAGCCCTGTTTTCGCTTTAACTTCAAAGCTTTAGCCTACAAACCTTTTTTTTGTTTCAAGCGTGAGGTTGTCGTTTACCGAGGCAGGGTGATTGTTTGAGCTACCGAAACCAGGCTCATAGCTTTTCAGTCGAGCCCTTAGTACCTACGAAATCTTGTAGGTGAACTCATGAGCATGATCGGGCAATCCCTTTCCTCACTTGAACGAACCTCTTTAACGCGTTGAACTGTACCAATGTCACTGTCCGTGAAGGGCAGTCAATTTTCGTCCCTGTACGCCACGGTGGTCTAGTGGTTATGGCGCTCGACTGCTGACCCGAAGGTCGCGGGATCGAATCCCGGCGGCGGCGGCTGCATTTTTGATGGAGGCGAAAATATTTGAGGTCTGTGAGGTCTGTGTACTGTGTACTTAGATTTAAGTGCACGTTAAAGAACCCCAGGTGGTCGAAATTTCCGGAGCCCTCCACTACGGCAAGCCTCTAATCATATCGTGGTTTTGGCACGTAAAGCCCCAGCTATTAGTTTGCAGTTTCACGAATCCTGCTGTCAAGCTTTCGTTCTGTGCTTGCAGATTTTGTTTGTCAGTTCTTAAGTGCTCATTATCTGTCTTCAAGCCCTCGACAAAATTATTCAGCATTTGAACACAAAGAGACCGAGCTGCTGATTTCGGCGCACATTACGCGAACTTCACCCGCAGATGAGGAAAATATTTGCTTCATTTTCTCAAACTTCTTTTCCACTACACCTTCCACTTTTCATCGGACGAGGGTAGAAGGAGCTGAATTCTTTTTGCAAT
This sequence comes from Rhipicephalus sanguineus, assembly GCF_013339695.2. Lineage (NCBI taxonomy): Eukaryota > Metazoa > Arthropoda > Arachnida > Ixodida > Ixodidae > Rhipicephalus > Rhipicephalus sanguineus. The sequence goes on along the minus strand of NC_051179.1, from coordinate 120,682,111 downwards.
ACTAGCTGGACATCCATGAGAGGATAAAACTGCCACCGTTTTTTTTTACGTTCCATCACACATGTCACCGTTACAGATCTGGAGATGTCACGGTCACAGATCACATGTGTCACGGGCCCAGATCTAGACACGAGTGACCAGAACCGTCTGGATATTGGATTACTTTAACTCATAAAATGCGCTATGCGAATGAAAAAAAAGCCAGAAAAAACCAACCCCAGAGGAAGAACACTCGCAAATTTGTTCATGGCTAATGACATATGTTTTGATATTATTGCTGCCACATTCTAATAAAAACACTCAAAAAGAGAGCCACGACACCTCAAGTCTCATTGGCTGTCCCTTTCGAATGGTAGTATTAAAAAATGACCGATGCACTTTTGTGCATGGGTCAGATGACTCCTGACTGGCTCGCGGAGGTTCTTCGAGAAAGGTCATGCCGTTTGTGACTAGGGGATAGAATTTTGTTTGCAACATCTGATGCAGTACTAATTTTGTGTTAGTGTTATTCACAATGGCCACGATGCACATGCTGCATTTTTCTTCTTATGTTTTATTCCTGAATGCGCAAAAAGTCCAGAACGCCTACAATAATAATTTTTGGGTTTTACATGGCGAATCCACGATATGATTGTAAGGCGCGCCGTAGTGGAGGGTTCTAAATAATTTTTACCACGTGGGTTTCCCCAACGTGCACCTCAATGTGCAAGTACACTGGCGTCTAGGATTTTCTCGCCATTGAAATGCGACTGCCACTGGCGGCCGGTATCGAAGCCTTGTCTTTCGTTTGGGCAGCCGATTGCAGTAACCACTGCATCACAGCGGCGGCTAGGTTACAACGCTGATATCTTAGCTGTGGAACGTGATGTCCTGGATAATAAAAACTGCATAATAAAAACTGGTGTTAAGGAACAAGGAAGAAGAAGCTGTTGAAATAAGGTATGCTTAAAAATAAGTACAAAAGTAATTTTTACTAAGAAAATCAAACATGGAAGCTTCCAAACGAGGCGAACAGACAGTGAAAGTAGGGAGAGAATAGCGTGTATCATTTGTAGTTTATACAAGTCGAAATGAATGAAAGTGGAAGAAATTAGCGTCGGTTGAAGCCGAACACAAAGCATTAAAGGGTATTTCATCCCCACCGACGGCAACTTGAGTTTTGTACATATTTAATGCATTTCCATTTACGTCTACAGATAATGCCCGCTATGCCTTCCATGGCTTCATCAGGTGCTGTCTAACAAATAAACCAGCGCCTCAATACATTCCCCTTGTTGCGTTGTTACATACACACCTTGTAATTCAGGCTGTGTTTGGTATTCCTAATGTCCTCATGTACATCAGGTTCTTTGCACATCATGTATGCCGCGTGAATTTTGCGTTTACACGTTTCCACAAAGTTGCTACGTGTTGATGTACTCATAATAAATGCATAACTAAATATATGCAGCAAATAACCACATTTATCTGACCAACCGTTTTGACAGCATCAGGATTAGCATTAGCTGGCAAGTTTTTATAGTAACAGAAGTCGTACAGTACGGTCCACTCTTAGAGGGAACACGCGAGCGTGTGGCCGGCTGTCCGCGGAGCGCTAACTGCTGGCGAGATTTGTAAATTGCTGCGCATGCGTATAGATTCATTGCGGCGGTTCGTGCCCGGCGTCGTCTGCTCCTTCCATGCGGCAGCGCTCGGCGTGCGCTGACCCTTACCGCTTTTGTTTTCGAAGTTAGAAGCAAGTGATACCAACTCTGCCTTCCGCTTGTTGAATAGGCGTTTATTTTATTGTTGGAAGGGCAAGCTTAGTATATATGTTCGCTGCATCATGCTTCAATTGCCTTGTCTGTTATCGAAAGTGGCCAGTTGCTGTAGCTGTGTGTGAAATACATATAACTGGCTTGAGCAAGCTCTCGGTGCTGTTTTCCTTGCAGAAGTTGAATTTTATTTTCATTTAAAAGAGTACGGACGTGCACCAACACACCAGCTTTGCATCCTTCAAAAGTATTGTGGCTAGTTCTTGCCCCGTATATCCTCTGTCGCAAAAGTATATTCAACGCGACGTCTCCATCAATTTTACCGTCAGGTAAAGTTCCGTGCACGCTTTATTTTCATTGTGTGCATGTGTTGTTGCAACAGAATAATCTTGTTGTAAAAAATAGTCGATCTTAGGAGCATCTGCGCATGATGCTTTAGCGAGCATAGAAACCAGTCCAGTTAAACCTTGCGAAAGAGCGCAGCAATGACCAAATGCGGATATTTGTTTTTCTGGCTGTTGAATGCAGAGTGACGACGGCTAGATAAATCGCACCCCGAAAAAACGGAACCGCTTTCTGGCGCTTTCCAGGAATTGCCTGGCGCATGGGCGCAGAAGTAGCAGACGACGCCGGGCGCGCGCCGCCCTTAAAGTGTATGCGCATGCGCCGCATTTACAAATCTCGCCGCTAGTCAGCGCCGCGCAGGCTGTCAGCCACGCGCTGGCGTGTTCCCCCTAAGAGTGAACGGTACTGTACATACCTATTTAGATATATGAAAGAACATAGCGGACTACAGACAAGCAGTCTACACAATTAAGATGACAATACAATTCATCACATTAACAAGGTGTGTAAAATAAAAAGTCTAGGCGACCCTAAAGAGATTATACTAAATAGATCTGTCTGCCTGACATACACGTAATACTGACGTCACCAGGAAGAGTAAGCGATTTAATCGTACTTGACATAATGAAATAAGTTATCCTTACAGCCCAGCTTCACAACTTGGGACAAGTTTTCCCCCAAAATAAACGTCTAGACATTCTTGAACAGCTTCATCGTCAGGTTTCGCTGCACACGTTGTACGAGGCTTTGTAATTAGCAAAGCATAGCAGTACCTTGTCAACTCCAGTGGCTCAAGTCTGTTGTAAAAAACCAACTTTACTGTGCGCAGTGTAGGTTCCATTGACCTGGCAAAACTGTGGGCCATTCACCTTTGAGCATTACAAGCACATCTTCTACATTGTAGGTTACGTGCCGTATTGGCTTCGCCCGTCACGTGATGACAACCGGTATCGCTGATTGAGTGCACGTGTGGAACTGAGCTCTCTCTGACTGCTTGTGGAAAGCGTACCACCCAGAGCTAGTTCGGTGAACTGAAAGCTTTGTAGCAGCTGTTGCGTATTCGCAAGGGTCTTGCAGACATCCTTGCAATTCTTCACACGCATTGATTGCGATGCTCTTAAAGTATTGGTGCTGTTACAAAGCAAATGCGAGGGTCCTGGGCCAGCTGTCTCCAAACGAGTTTTCCTGCTACTTGGACTCCCCCCCCCTCATTTCTGAGAACGGATTTACCTACACCTGCTGTCTTTTCCCTGAACTGAGCGCTTCGGCGGGAAGCTGGCTGCTACACGCGGGACCCCTCCGTGGGTCGCGTATTTGCATCGAGTGTGCTTTTGGCTAAGGCTGGTGCCTTTGTTCGTAAAGGATTACCAGTTCCCCGAGGTGGCATTGTCTCCCCCCCCCCCCCTTCCGAACTGGTCGGACGTGAAGAGTGAGAGGACAGTGGTCTCTGGAGTGCCATCCTGGGGGCGGTGACCTATGTGCCGAAGAGACGGACCCTCCAAAGGCATGCACGTTTGTGATTGGACATTTGCCGCATAAGGAGCTATAGTTATGCAGCTCCAAAGGCATGCACGTTTGTGATTGGACATTTGCCGCATAAGGAGTTTCCCTGTCTTTGTATTGAAGCGTATTTAAGGAGCAGCAGAGCGTCTGCTCACGACGGATCGATCGGACTAGATGTCGTTCTGACGATCCTGTCCTCTGTGATGTTGTAAATAAACTTCTGTTAAGTTTTCCTCAACGCCGGTCTCTCTGCCTCGGCTTCCTGCTGTTCCGGACGTCCCTGGGCCTGCGGTACGACTGTCGCCGCTCAGCTCCACGCTACCCCACGAGTCCGCGTCGGCCAACGCCGCCGCTCGTAACAGTGCTTGGCTTCGAACCTCATGAGAACACCGCGATCTAATGCAGGGTTCTCTTGGCAGGTACCTAGCTGCGCACAGCTCCCTATGCGGCTTTCGTGCAATGTTTGATCAATTCAAGATACATCGGCGATACAATTATGAACGAGCATGTTAGATTTATGAGGCGTTTCGCACTCGACAAAAAAGGTGATATGTGCCTGTGTGCCTTCGTTAGCGCGCCTCACCAGGGAAATTGCGTATCTGTCAAGTGGATGATGGCTTCTTTACACTTTTGCAGATGCTCACATAGAATACGTGAACAAATTCCACGTCACTGTTCTCTTCTCCTTCCTTTCATGTTGCGTGTGCTATACATACCACCATCATCCATGTGCGGAGTAAAGCCTTGGTTGTAAGACAGCGCTTGGTCCGCCTCTTTCACTGTCCTGTGTTTCGAGCTGTTTCTCGTTTTGTTGAACACGTTCCAACCGACCCAAATAAGCACTCTATTTAGCGCATGCAAGTGACAATAACAAATGGCAATATTCCCTCAAACACATCGTTCATGATATCAGGTGGTAAAACATGACAGATTCGCCACATAAACCATGGCCATTCATTGAATGGTGAGTTGATCTGAATTGCGTCCAGGTAGCTTTCATGAAGCTCTTTACTTCTTATCTAGAAGTGTTGTAGTTTGGGCGAGTTGGTCATCCATGAAAGCTTGTATTAGCGCGGTACATACGAGAAGTAGACACGACACACAAAAAAAGAGACAGCTAGGCGCTAAACTTCCATTGTTTATTCATGTCCCTTCACACCCAACTTATACATGCGCAAAACACACAACTCATCCAGTACGTGACCCTGAACAGGAAACGTCAATTCCTTTTCCGTCAAAGCAATGGACGGCGAGCTTACACACAAGTCTCCCAATTCTGCTATAGCTTCGGCTTCTTTATTTATTTCACGTGCGATCTGGTTTCTAAACCGGCCAATAACTACACAGATATGCAGATTAGAGGAACACCCACACATTTTGCAGTGCGCTGCTAGGAACCCTCCCGCGGAAAGCATTCTTTCTGCATTGTAGCTATGCTCGCGTAGTCTATTATTTAGGACACCTCCTGGTTTGTCCAATATAGTATTTCCCGCACGATAATGAAAGCTTGCGGACTACACAGCA